>NC_055964.1:29977669-29980169 GCF_018492685.1 Alosa sapidissima | reverse complement strand
ATATTGTCAGTGCTATTGTCTTGTCCAATTTGTCCCACATTGCATAACTTTAAATAACTTTAATAGTTGTGAAGTGACCAAAGATCCTCCCTTCTAGTAAAACCTGACAGCACATACCACAGCTAATGAGATCCAGATTTACACACAAACACAGACACACAGACGTTCACACACACACCACAATCAAAACACCGTAATCAAAACACCATGTTGAACTATGCTCCCATAGTACACTGACAGACACGGTGCTGGTGGTTGAATCATGTCCACTGATACCATTACACAAGGCCAAATCTAAAGATCTTTAATCCTCGGTTGAACTTCATCACTTAAAGACTATGCCTGTGCTTGGTGAGTAACAGGCCCATGATGGATGTGTTTTGAGTAGTTATGTGTGTTATGTGTGTGGCTGTGTGTGTTATGTGTGTGGTTGTGTGTGTGTGTGTGTGTGTGTGTGTGTGTGCATGCGTGCGTGCGTGTGTGTGTGTGTGTGTGTGTGTGTGTGTGTGTGTGTGTGTGTGCGTGTGTGTGTGTCTGTGTGTGTGTGCGTGTGCGTATGGTGTGCGAGTTGTGGTTTGAACCCTATGATTCATTGATTAAGTTTGTTTTTCGTGGTGTTCTGAGCTGATCACGTTCCATCATTGCCATGGCATGTGTACGTTGATGTGGTCACCATATCAACCAGTGCCACCACAAGCACTGTTGCCATGGATGCGAGCATGTGCGATGACAACAAGTCTTCGGTCGCCTCTGGCTTCTAGTCGAGAGCTAATCAAACGAGATGAAGAACACCACTGCTCGGCAGCCACTGACTCGAGGACATCCTCACAGGCCACAAGAAGACACAGACCAATAAGAAAGTCATCAGAGCTTGTGTCTCTTTTCCAGAGTGGACGACACCACGGCCACATCAAACAGCAGAGCCCGTCTGTGTCTCTTTCATGTCCACGCCTCTGGTAAGGGAGCCCAGAGACAGCTCACGGGCCCTCAGTCTAAACAGGCGTCAACACACTACATATAAACAGCATGAGAGGAAAACACACTGAAGCACGCTCACAAATAAACACGCAACACACTCACAAACACAGTGTCACAGTGTGTTGACACATCACACGCCCTGTACACACAACACCATCGCAAACTGTCTGCACTCACACACACACACATGCAACATGCTATACAGCCAACACACTGCAGCTCACTAAGGCCATAATCTGGAACCTTAAACACTGAAGACAGGACCCAGACAAGACACAGGTGGGTCCCATGGAAGCAGCGTAGTGGGTTGGCAATGCACTCAAAAGAGTAAACACCACGACACACGCTGCACAGTTCACACACACACTCTCTATCTCTCACTGTCTCACACACACACATACGCACACGCACACACACACACACACACACACACACACACACACACACACACACACACACACACACACACACACTCTTTATCTCTCACTCTCTCACACACACACACATACGCACACACTCAGGAGCTTTGGTTTGCCAACCTCCATGATGAAGGAACTAAACATTTTTATATTTTCAATGTGATTAAAATAAAAATTTTAGATCTCTCTGAGACAGGGAAACAAATGAAGAATATTGGTGGTTTCCAATATATCTTTGTCCCCTTGTATGAATGAAGTAGACAGACCTCATTCCCTGCCATGCCAATGGTGCCACTTTCCTCAAGATTAAATTAAGTTCTAACACTTCTTCCCGCCCCCCACAACATACATTCACCTTAACAAGATACTTCAGGAGATACCCCCCCCCCTCCAGACAGACACCTGTGGAAAACCTTTTGTTTTACTGTATATTTGATTCCACTATATCTGGCTACTTGGTTATTCTTGCCTGCTCCATTGCTAACTCGATTGGATTAAAACCAATTCATCACGACCAATACAAGCTTCTTCATCAACCACGACCTTATTCGCTCTGGCTCTTCTCTTAGTTATCAGCACCACTGGCACGGTCTTCAGTCATCGCCACGGCAACGTCAAGAACACAGACAGGCACATGCACATGCACAGCCCAGGAATGTGAGACCCGGTGCCAGGCGATAACTGATTAAACGAAGATTCTGGAACACGTCAGACAGCATTCCATCAAGTCAGGGGAGTAACAGTTAGAGCAGCCAGAAGATGCTTAACGCTTTTATACACAGGATTCAGTCCTCACCCCTGCTTCATAGACTCATCAGGGAGTCTTGCATGCATATCTAATTGATGAATATGAAAGGGCAAGGGTGTTTCCAGCTTCCAAGCTGCGGCCCATAACTGTTTGTAAGAAGATACTGGGGCGTAGTCATATTCATCTCGGAGAGAGAGAGATCTCACATACATCAATGAACTCAATGATACTATTCAATGATAGTGTGAAACTATTCAACTGATGTAAAACTAAGTACTATTGTTCACAAATCTCAAATGTATATATCAGTCATGTGTATATGTTTTGTCTCTGTAATTGTTGTTATAGCTTACCT
>NC_055964.1:29952669-29970169 GCF_018492685.1 Alosa sapidissima | reverse complement strand
CATTTACCATGAGAACAAGCATGGCGAAACGCAGTTCATACCTTAGGCACTGAAGAGGGCCGTGCAAATGGTTGATGATGGTCAGGATTACGTTTTTTGGATCAATGTTTGTACTTTTACTATGGTAGTGAGTGAATGGCGGTATTTATGTCATCATTCACGTAGTTATTGCAAAAAATACCATGACATATTTGAAACATACTTTTAAGACCATGTCACCCATCAGCTACTTCACAAAGGAGATATGAAGGCCGCGGATAATCACATGAACGCCACATGATCATGCTATCAACCTGAATTTTGTTAGTGTGTGTTGTGTGTGTGTGTGTGTGTGTGTGTGTGTGTGTGTGTGTGTGTGTGTGAGAGAGGGTGCGAGTGTGTATGTGCGTGCATGCGCATGTACACAGACACACACACACACACACACAGAGACACACACACACACACACACATATACACACCTTAGTGTGGGGTTGTTCACATCCATATATTCATATTCTAAGCCTGTGCGTGCAAAGACATGTGAAGAAGAGACCAAAGGGATGTGACCAAAGGGATGTGCCATTACTCTTTAGCCAGGCTACAGCAAGACAACAGAGCCCATAGCCTGGCCACAGGGGCCTTCCCCCCGGGAAAGCTACAAGGAGTGGCACTAAAGTATGCAGAGTGTGCTCCAAGCTCTTCCTGTGGGTCGATGGCACAACTCATGCTTTGGTTTGTGTGCCTTCCAATAGCAAACAAACAACAGAGCCAAAGCACTGTTAACGGGAAGCGCGCGGTTCGGGCAAAGCCTCTCAGACCTGGAGCGGAAAAGATGGAAACTTTTTAAACCCTGGACGCATCGGGAAAGGTCACTGTCCGGGCAACTGACCCTGAGCTGAGCGGACGTCACATTGTAAAAATGTATCGGTTGCCCCCGTGTCACTTCCTGTGATGTCATCGCTGTCTCACGCAGACCCTCCTTCTCACACCCTTCCGCTGTGCCAACCCACCCACCCATTTGTGCATTTAAGGTCATCCATTCAATTAAAATCAACCATCATCAGGAAGGACGCAAGTGAAGGGGTGTCACACCCAATCTCACATGCAGCGACCCCAACGACAGCCGCTAGCCGCTGTCTGACGTCAGTCCGAGGAGTGACATCACATCGCCATGGTGATTGAGGGAGGGAAGTAGAGTGAGAAAGTAAAACATTAGAATAGGAAGTGCGAGCCAGTGAGTCAAACGATGAGTGAGTGCAGACACAATAAGTGTGCATGTGTGTGTGTGTGTGTGTGTGTGTATGTGTGTGTGTGTGTGTGTGTGTGCGCGTGTGTTTGTATGTGTGTGTTTGCACGAATGCGTTCGTGCATGTGTGCGTGTAAATATGAGGCAAATGTGCTTTCATTAAGATTCCACAGCACCGTGCTTTCCCCATACTGTGGGCTATTCGGGGTATTGTTTAACATAGTTGCTAGGGTTACGGGCTCGACTGTGTCATGCCATGCCAGGTCTGTGTGCCAGGCCACAAAAATCACCAGAGCTTCATAGAGGAAGTGATGTCGCCGGAAATGACACACTTCAGAAGCTGTGATTGTCTCAGCCGCATGCTCTTCACCAATATTTGCACTATTTATTTAAAGTAACTTTTTATGTCACTAAAGTAAAGTAAAATAATACCCCTCTTATGCAAGACACTCAATAGTGAAATGAGTCAAAAGAGTAGTATACATCGCACAATGGAGGATATATTTTGCTGACTTTATTTGGCGTGAACAACGCGTTTCGCAAGTTGCTTCATCAGGTTTACGTTCACAGTCAATCTGACACCCGCAGGTGAAATAGGTGGTAACATCATCACATGACCACACCATACCCAGTGAAAGTACTCCACACTCTAACACACCAGAAATTGCAATCAATATCGTCAATTCAATATCCTGCATATTTTAGCTTGCATATAGGCCTACATATACACAATCTATGTAATTTAAGCATATTTGTATCAAAAAAACATATTGCATGTTCAAAAATACAATAGATGTTTTCGGTCAATACCCATATCAACCAACAATTCATTTACATAGAAAAATACACTCTATACAAAAATATACTCTATTTACAAAAATATAATTTATTTACAAAAATATACTCTACATACACATCTTATCCCAAGAATACACTTAAATCCAGTACCTCATTTAGACCGTATGGTTCTACTGTGTTGAGTTCAATGAGTGAAATGAGTGTCTTGGGTATATTATAATACCCAATTATTATAATATAATTATAATGATCTATTATCTATGGGTATATTATAATTATACCATAATAGTAATACAATAAGCTTATAGTTAGTTATTAAGTTATTAGTTATTATTATTAGTGGGTTTACTTCTTCATACATATTAGGTATTCAGGGACAGTTTTATTGTAACACAATGTAGTTATTTTAACTTCAAACTCATTTCATTGCCACTCTGACTTACAATAAGGTGGAATTGAGTCTCTGTCATTGTCAGTACTCGCTCACAACACCTGGTGTTACACGTTGTAATGTTGTCACAGGTAGGATCATGATTCTTTTCGTAGTTTCGTAGTTCTTAGTGCTAAAAGGAACATTGGAACTTGATGAAAAGGGGTCATTCCTACATCTTGTTACTTTAATGAAACACATCCCAAAGAGGTGTTGAAATAAAGAGGGCCACTAATTGCTAACAGCTAGCCTCTCAATACACACATTCTACTGGTCTGTCTCTCCAGTCTCACCAAGCACAATCAAGAACTCTGCATGAATCACATGAAAACCCCATAACTAACATACCTAGCAAATACCCATAACTAGCAAAACTCCCTAACTAACATACTAACAGCATGTCACATTACCAGAGGGGTCAGAATCAGTCAGAATCTTAGACTGAACCATGAAACCGTTCACGTCACATGGTTTCACACTCACGTCTGTTACTACACTATAGCTACAGATGACAGGATACACAGTTGCTGAATAGGCATGCTGCTAGTGGACTCAATCATTCTGTTTTAAATATGCACTTATTTATCACTGTAATGTTTAATGGTACTGTAAATATCTACTAATAAGTTACTACAACAATAACTTACAAAAAGCATTAAATACCAGAAATTTGTATTAAGTAGTATTAACAGTGAATATTATCTTAAGGTTTAAAGGGCCTTGAGGCCTTTAAAAAAATTACAAAATGTTATATAATTTATATACTTTTTTTTTTTTTTAAATAATATAATTTGTAGCACTAGTATGTTCTGGTCCATGGTGATTTGAATATTATTGAGATCACTACATTACTAGATTACTAACGGATGAGTCCAGTCATCCTTAAAGCCTTAATGACTGTGCTCACACAGATCGCTAAGCTGCAAAATGACAACAATTGCCATACAAACACACTGTGTTTTCTTCCCTCATTTCAAAATGGAAAAATTGCCGGTATAGTCACAACAAGAGAATGAAATACACTTAGAAACACTGTTGCAAGTACTGGGTTACCAGCTGTGTGAGTTGCTAAACAGATGTGTATGTGAAGGGTAGAGGTTATTTAGATAAACGTCTATAGGCTAAAGAATGCTTGAAGTTGATAAACAGAGACAGGCCTGTTGTATATTACTTGTTGAAGGGGTGCCCTTATAGCACTTTGAGGAGAACATTTGCAGTTTATAGTTTAGAGCTCTAGTTGTTTTAGTCTATTTGAGCAAGACAGATATAAAGAGAGTGGGATTGGGATGGAACCAGAGATGGAAAACCCAGCATCGGAAAGTAAAAGTCCTACCGTGTATTGCTTCTACCTGTGCACCTAAAATAGGTGATCTCGCTAACTAGCTCATCTACCTGTGTGAAGAGCTAAGCTAGTAAGAATCAGCTAGTTATTACTGAATGGCTGGCACAAATATGTGGTAGGACTTTTACTTTCTGAATCCGGGTTTTGTATCGCTGGATGGGACTGAGTGCATGTCTCCCATTGCACTTGCTGTTTGTGTCCCCTCCTATAGCTGTCTCATTGTGATATCATCATCCTGATCATGACTGATCATGAGGTCATCACCGGGATACAGCTCTCTGTCTGAGGACCACTCTGACTGGACTTCCTGTAGAACAGCCAACCTTGATCTATGGCTTCCCGACAATGTCTATAGAAACAGCGCAGGGAGGTCGGCGAAACCGCAACACAAGCCGCAGTGTGGCTCACGGGACAAATGGTTCTTCTCAACAACAGCACACTGTGAACCAAACCTTCGCTAGTAAAATATGCTCCACAATGTCATGAGACACACTGTTTACAAATGTCTTTTAAAGGAGAACTAGCATAAACTAGAGTAACCTAGAGCGTTACAATCCCATGATGCTTTGAGGCTACTGTTTCTGCAACTGTCGGAACAGCAGACGTATGGCACAACATAGAGAACTTGAGGAGGAATATTTGGGTTGGACGTTGCGATTGTAATTACCCAACCCCAGTCAGTCTGTCTGAAATGTAGCGTTAAATCTGAACCCTGGCCTCCGACAGTCTGTCTGCCCACGTAGAGTTTTGACAGTCTGACGCACACACACATGTTGACATGTTTTTTTTAACAATAACTGTACTGAATGGATGCTATAATATTTTTTACTAATCTCAATAGGACATATCAACCTTTTGGTTACACTTTAATTGACAGTATTGACATAAGAGTGACAAGACACTGTCATGAATGTGTCATAAACAAGTCATAAATGTTTATGACATAACACTTCTGTTATTGAGTGACATTCGTTTTTTTGTCATAACAAGTTAGGGTTAGGATTAGGGTTGGTTTAGGGTTAGGATTAGGGTTAGAGTTAGGGTTAGGGTTAGGATTAGAGTTGGAGTTAGAGGTTAGGGTTAGGATTAGGATTAGGGTTAGGGTTCATTTGTAATGACAGTGTAATATGTTCATGACAGTGTCATGTCACTCTTATGTTGATACTGTTAAGTAAAGTGTTACCAAACTTTTTGAATATTTTTTGATTTTGATAAAAGTTTAGGTTATTTTTTGGTTGCTTTACATTGATGTTGTCAACTGATAACTAAACAAAATGTCATTCTGAGAGCTACATGGCTTTACTGCATGGTTTAAAACATGCTAAAATGTTTGCACAGTACTGTACTGCTTTGGAACTGAATGTCTTTTTCTTCACTGGTTAGAGTGTGGGGTATTTATTTTTTTTTACCCAGTGACTCTGTCATCTCCTGAATGACAGAGGCTTCCTCTCACACTGTGTACTTACTTTTCTTACTCCTCTTCAGTTTATACTCTTGTCACAGGAAATTAGGTCAAAAAGAGGATGCAGGTGAGCAAAAGGATGCAGGTGAGCAAACTCAGCTCAATGTCCTGCTAGCTGGGATGACTTCCTGTTTATAATTACAGGTGAGATTTGTCTGTGTGCGGGGTGCAGAACATGGCCTGAGTGTGTGTGTGTGTGTGTCTGAGAGTGTGTGTGTGTCTCTCTTTCTCTCTCTGTCACTCTGTGTGTGTGTGTGTGTGTGTGTGTGTGTGTGTGTGTGTGTGTGTGTGTGAGAGAGATAGAGAGAGCATGTCTGTAGTTATATGCAGTGTGTGTACCTTATTTTGCCAGCGTGTGACATTGCCGAACCCTCCAGTACCCAAACGTTCCTTCAGTTCCCAAACCCCATAAATCTGGGGTTGAAGAGTGGGACCACGACTCATCTCTGTCCTCTAAACACACACACGCAAACACGCACGCACGCACACACGCAAGCATGCACACACACACACACGCGCGCGCACACACACACACACACACACACACACACACACACACACACACACACACACACACATTCATGCAGGAATTCATGCACAAACGCATGCACACACAACACACACACACACACACATACACACACAAACACACAACATGCCAACACACAGGGATAGAGCACAAGGGTCAAATTTACCCCATCTCCAACATTTTACACAGCTTTGCTATTATATCGCTATCTTCTATCATAGTTCCATGTTCTTCATTCTTAGCCATGCTCATAGAACTCGTATGAAACTTAACAGGTCAAGGGTCAGAATGCATCCTGTCTGTAGCCTATCCATTACAAGTCAAACTCGTTTGGAGAATATTTGCTTGCATGTTCCATATTCCATGTGTAGGCTACGCACTTCCTACGTACATACACTTGCACACAGTGATTTATTGTTTTTGTCCTGTATTCCTCCAGTAGGCCTATAGCCTACTGACTGAAACAGTAGGCTATAATGTTACATAGCCTCATATCTACGGATTAAATACAACTTTTTGGAGCGCTACGTCTAACCACGTGGAGTAAATGAAGGCCAACTAAATATTCAGTTAGTGTAACAGGTTTGTGACTCTAGGTTGTGCCAGTAGCCTAGTGTAACAATGTTACAACTGTAGCCTACTTTGGCTGATAAAGCCTAACGATAAAACTGTCTAAAAATTAAACTATAGCCTAACGTTACAACACAGGTCAAGACAAACATTGTAGCCTACGAATTAACCATTTCCAACTGTCCCAATAGTGTCAAACTTTCTAACTGAAAGCTTAGTTACTTATTCAATAAGTTGCTGAGTTATTGTTATTCACGTTTGGTTTCCTGGTGCATAGGCTACCACTGAAACAAAGTTTACCTTAAGTTTTAGCTCCTCCCGCTGTCTTTTTCACACGGCGATAGATAAAGTCGCCTAACGTACACCTTCAGACAGTCAGTTCAGTATAAATTATTGATATCCTACTTTAAGCTGCCCGCTATTTCCTTATTTTGCGATGCCTGGTGTGGTTGTTGGTATTACACGCCAGTTAGAAGATAACAAAACTCTACTTCTACTTCCTGATAATCGGTCATTTCCTGAAACCGAGAAAATAGTAAGCTAAGCTAGAGGTTGACTGAACTGGTAGGCTCCAGACAGGTCCGCTTTGCGACATTCAATGGAAGTTTCTTTTATTATTAGTATTGTGTCTAAGACATATAGCTCTTATTTACACAGAATATTTGTTTCATTACAGTCTCGATTGCTTTGAACTGCTTAAAGAAACTGGGATCCACTTGATCTTCTTTGTACAGCAGAAGTCATCTCTTGCGAATGTGTTCACACGTTTTCATTGGGTTCAGTTCTCACACACTCTTGCAAAATAGTTAACATTCAAATACCCCAAACACTATTAGTCTCCCCCTGCTAAACAGTCTGAATCTCTTATGTACCTGTGTTAAACTCCTTTGCACAAATCTTCATTCATTAATGCTCATTTTGAGAACTATATTTTGCATTGTCCAGTGATTGATTGAAATCAAAAGTGTGTCCAGTGATTGTTTGAAGGCAAAATTTGGTTTTGCTGCATGTTTTAAGTGTTTTGAGAGAGTGTAACAGCATTTTGCAAGCAACATAATTTTGGCCAGAGTGCTTTTGTTCAGACATGGGTGTTTTGTTCAGACATGGGCATGTTAAATGTTTTGAAAACGGTCGAGAAAAACTGCAAAATCTTGTATAATTACCTGGTTGGTTCAAAGTGTATGGATGGAGAGACTGTCCCCCTGCACGTGTTTGTGCTGTCCAGGTGGCTGAAATCAAAAGTGTCCCCTTAAAAAAAAGAGCTAGGCTACAGCAGTAGCCTATACGATTTGTATAGTGGTTCTATGGTAGTGTAGGGCAGTGCTTTTCAAAGTGGGGGCCGGGGCCGAGTAGAGTTATAGCTCTCATATAGCAGAAAGCCCCAAATGCAATGTTTACACACTGTATGCTCCATCGCAAAGTGTTTGTGGCTAAAATAATTATTAGGATTAGCTTCATGTATTTTTACATTTGCCGTAGGATTGCCGATGGGTTTAATAACACATCAAGGGGGTCCTTGTCCAGAACCTAGTGGTATTTGAGGGGCCTTGTGTTGGAAAAGTTTGGGAACCCCTGGTGTAGGATATTACATCTATTATGTGTTGCAATAGGCTTATATAGCTCTATAATATCCTTACCCATAGTGTTCATAGTAGGCTGCAGTCTTATAGCAGCCTACTAGTATTTCACAAAATAATAATATGTTCTAAAATACTACTATAATTCCTATAGATTATTATAATATTTTGTCCCAAAATACTATGAGACTACTTTCATACTTTTCTATAAGTGTCTGCCCCTTTAAGACACAAGAGGAGGAAGGGGAAAGTTACTCACCATTCTGTTATAAAGGTTTGGACATTGATTAGACACTACACTGCAAAAACTGCTTATCTAACAAAATCTAACCAAGTGTTATTAATCTTATATCAAGATAAAAAAAACTAGTTGGTATTGTTTTCAGTATAAAGAGACTTACCTAGTGCTTTTTTGTGAAATCATTTGACTTAATTTTTAAAAAAATTGACTTATTTTAAGACATCTCATCTTGAAAACAAGCAAATTTGTCTGCCAGTGCGTTAAGCAAATTTGTCCTAAAAACAAGCAAATTTGTCTGCCAGTGCGTTGAGCAAATTTGTCTTGATAAGACTCCTTAAAATAAGTTAAAGTCTTCTTAAATTAAGTCAAAATGATCTTTTGAGAGGGCGCTAGGTAAGTCTTTTCATACTAAAAACAATACCAAATAGATTTTTTAATCTTAATATAAGATCAATAACACTTGGTTAGAATTCATTTTTTGCAGTGTACACACTATTAAAGCTGCAGTTGGCAAGTCTGACAAAATTTTGAATGTTTACAACTCTCATGCCCCTCCCCCACTACCACCGAGCACCCTCTCATAGAGTTTGTGCTCGTCAGTGCGCACCAGACTGTGATTGAGAGTCAGATCTCACACAGCCCTGCTCTGATTGGACCAGAAGAACCGGGAGCTATGGATTTTTGCAAAACAAATAACAGGCTCTAGGTGGAGGTAGAAATGTGGGTTTTTTTTTAAAACCAGCTGATTTATGTTGTTCTGTTATAGTATAGTGTCAGTTTCAGTGAATATGATCAAAATAATCTTGCCAACTGCAGCTTTAATTGCCTAATTATTACATTACATTACATTTGGCTGACACATTTTTAACCAAAGCAACTAACAACATGGTGAACAGTTTAAGTTTTAAGGCAATTCTTTCAACAATTTTAGGACAATTTAAAAATGGTAGAGCACAGTAAGAATAAGTGCGAGTGCTGTTTTTAAACAGTTGAGTGTCAGTTCTAGTCAGGTGGTAAGTGCTAGGATCAGTTGTAAGTGGTGCTATGAGAGGAGATGTTCTCTCTATTACAACAGCCTACAGCACCACTGACATATGTGGATATTATTATAACAGCAGTCATAACAGTTTATCTTGCAGTAGTTACACAGGCTACATTTGATCATCCACTAAGCTGAACAATTAGCTGCTTTCTAGAACCTCATTACTGACACAATCTCCTCATCTGAACAAATTGGTGTGGGTGAATTTAATTACAGTCAACATCTATTATCATATAGGCAGCAACTGCAACAATTAATATGGTATCAGGGTATAGAACTCTTGACCTGACCCAAACAGGAAGGAACAATGAGCAGGACCAACTATACAGATGACACTCTAAGGATAGTGGTTTCTATTTACTGTAATAGCTTCTCTATCTGGTCAAGTCAGTCACATTGTTTCTCTCCTCTTCTTATCTTCTCATCCCTCTATCCATCACACACACACACACACACACACACACACACATACACTCTTTCTCTCTCACACTCTCTCTCTCTCACACACTCTCTCTCACACACACACACACACACGTGTGTGTTTTTATGTGTGTGCATATCGGTGAGTGAGTGTGTGTGTGTGTGTGTGTGTGTGTGTGTGTGTGTGTGTGTGTGTGTGTGTGTGTGTGTGTGTGTGTGTTCAAACCATTGTTCAATCTCTCAGTAGATCAGATATATTTCCTGCTGTTACGCCCAATACAAGAACATAAAACATCAAACACTGAACTGGCAACATGTGTCTTAAAACAGAGAGTTATGCCAGCTATTGTCTTCGTGTGAATTTCTCCTGAACCAAAACCACCCCTGACAGAGCGAAGTGAAATGTCAGTTGGGAGTGGAAATGATTTTCATCACGTTTTTTATTTTTCTTGTTAAATGGAATAAATGGCTTAATTACGTCAGCCTCTTCTTCAGAATGTTCTCAATTCGGAGTAAGGCTCCCTGGGAATTAACCACAAGTGACACTGTGGTCATGGTCTACACCTCCCTTGTCATGAAGGCCTTTATTGTACTGTACTGGCCTGCATATGAAATGATAATGTACTTCATGTGACATGTTATCTTTGCAGTGTTGTCTCCAGTGCCTAGAAAAAAAAGCCATTCGTTTTGAGTTTGCTTATATTGCGTGCAGTAATTGTGTTTTAAACAGAGTTGCAGGCTTGTACATAGTGTGGGTCATTTGGTGTAAACATTTGGGGAATTCACTCCCACCCCCCGAATCACTGACATGACCAAGGCACAGCACATCAGGTTTGAGAATATGAGGCAAACACGCCACGTTATGACGTCCGAATATACTCATTTAAGTGGTCATGTTAATAGGCCTAGTGATGGTTGCACCGACAATGACCATATCGGGTATGTGTTTACAAACATCTCTTCCTGCGTGCTTTCAGAATGCTTTGAGAGTAACTCACTTCAAAAGTGGACATGTTACCAAGTCACCGGAACCATGTAGTATGGATTATCAAAACATACAGTGTCATTCCCCTCTCAAACTGGGACTTTCGTTTCTCCTTTTAAACAATTGGGGGATTTCTGGGGGTTGAACTAGTGGAATTTCACTTTATGCCCAAATATTCTTGCGGAAATGTCACAATGACTACGCCATTATTATTGTCTCAATGTATTCAGTGCCTCCTTTCTTCACATTTACTACACATACAAACGTAATAGAAAAATCCTTAATAAGAATTAAAAAAATGTTCTTGAGTTGCTAGGAATTAGTGGAAAGTGAGTCAAGTTTATTTGTCAGTCTTGTTTTCATTCAAATATCCTTTGCTTATTGTATTTCATTATTATCACTATAATCATAACTACTTATTATTCCCCCCTTCACTTTGAGTTCATTTAAATGTTTATCTTCCAACATAATCTTTATTTTTGTTTATTATTATACTATACTATTACTACTGCTTGAATTTTATCTTATGTATTCTTTAGTGTATTCTATTTTATGTAGGCATTTTGTATTCTGTATTGTATTATTATTTATTATTTTGCTATTATTTATATTTAATAATTTGTAAAGCACATTTGGTCAACCCTGTTGTTGTGTAAAATGTGCTTTATAAATAAATTGACTTGATTTGACTTCACTTTGACTTTTACTATATAGTGCATTTCATACACAGGAGTCATTCAATGTGCTTTACATAAACAAAAGCAAAGAGTAATAGTAAATCAAATGATAAAAGGGCAATAGTTAAAAAAATGTTTCAAAGGTAAAGTATATGATATAATTAAAGAATAATAAAAAAGAAAACACAAAAGACAAAGGGGGTTGAAAGACATATTCAGAATGTGTAACTCAGTGATAACAGGATGTGCATTTGATCAGTTAGCAGAAGGCATCTGAGCGAACAGTTTGCTCTTCAGTCTAGATTTACATTTGGGATATTTTTGATGTTATCTGAAAGTTGTTTAGAGCTGACCACGCAGCCTAATAGCTGCTTCACCATGTTTAGTTCTAACAGTGGGCTTTACTAACAAGTTTTTCTCCTGAGACCTGAGAGGTCTGGAAGATGTGTACGGCTGAAGCATGCCTGATTAGGTCCCGAGCCATTTGTTTCTTGGTGTTTTATGGCCCCAGCGTTGTCTTCAAGGCAGCGCTGCCTGGAAGGCGCTATGGTTAGGCATGGGTTAAAGTTTTATGTTTAGGATAAGGTGCCTTTAAGTCGACGGTGGCAGCACTGTCTGGAAGACGACGTTGGGGGCATAAAACACCATCAAGCGTTCCATTTAGTGATATGTAAACAAGCAGTTGTGCTTTAAAGTAAATTCTTGGATTTATTGGAGTAATGTGGTCAGTTCTTTTAGCTTTTGCAAGAAACCTATAGCTGCTGTGTTTTGTATCATCTGAAGCTGTTCGATAGAATTTTTAGGAAGGCCCATTGTAATTCATTGCATGAATGAGTTTTTCTACATTTTAAGTTTGGCAATGTTTTTGAGGTACTGTAATAAAAAGTTGATTTAGTTATTGCTTTCATCAAAGGCAATGACAAACAAACAGCCACAAGCAAAGTCACACACACACACATAGCCTTATAGCATGACAACATAACAATAGTCTTAGCACGGCTACAGCAGAGTGACACCATGCACTTATAGCATGACAACATAACAATAGTCTTAGCACGGCTACAGCAGAGTGACACCATGCACTTATAGCATGACAACATAACAATAGTCTTAGCACGGCTACAGCAGAGTGACACCATGCACTTATAGCATGACAACATAACAATAGTCTTAGCACGGCTACAGCAGAGTGACACCATGCACTTATAGCATGACAACATAACAATAGTCTTAGCACGGCTACAGCAGAGTGACACCATGCACTTCCTTTGCCTTTTCCTTTGGCCTGTGCTTAAACTTCAACAACCTCAACCTTGCTTGTTTTGTGGTGTTCACAAAGTAGGCTTAGTCTTTATTGCCTAAAGCTTCCTTTTGCGACTCACCTTGAATGTTAGTCCTCATTTGTGAATCACTTTGGATTAATTAAAGCTTCAGCTAAATGTAATATGAATGTAAATCATAAATATGTTTTATGTATGGCACAAGCAATTTGAAATGCTTTCATTGAAGTGAAATGATTAGTTAATGTATCAGAATTAAAAAAAAATTAAAAAAATATGTCAGTACCACCTGAGGGATGTTGCACAAAACCTAGATAACGGAATAATCCAAGACTTCTCAGTTATCTTAGCTGAATTTGGCCTTGACTCAGTTTGAAATCAGTGGTCCAGCTGAAGTGGTCCTGGGTAATTTTACAGAATTCCGATGATTTTTCATAGATCTCAGTTTTTCAAGGTCACGAGTACTGTCAGTACAAAAAAAAAAGAAAAACAATCGGTACTACCTAGCTCGAGTTGCTGCAGCCAATAGCCAGAGCTGCCAGGCAGCTACAGTGCTGCAGTCTGGGGGAATGACCATGGGGGCTCATATGCCCCCAGACTGTAGCACTGTAGCTGCCTGGCTGCAGCAACTCAAGATATAGAACCAATTGTTTTCAGTTTCCTTTAATTCTGCTGTTAATTCTGCTGTCTCATTGGTTCAGTCAGTTGTCATTCTGGACAGACATCAACCTTAACACAGTCACGTTCTTCATCAAAACTATGTAAAAAAAATCAATAGACATCACTTATGTATAGCAACTGTGGGAAAATACAATCGTTATAAAATTGTATATCAAATTTTCAGAGAACCGTGAGCAGCTCAGTGATGATGGAACCTTCAGGCTGAGTGTTCCACACTGGAATCAAAGCTTTCAATATTTTCCTTTTGAGACCAAATTCTCGCTCTCATAATTAACATAATCATCCAGTCTTAGTGTGAATGCAAACACACATTCAAACACAAAATGCCAAAGTGTAAATGTTATCAAACACAGCATGCTTTATTCAAATACTTCCACACCACACTGCCACTTGCACTTGTAATCAAGCCCAGCACAGAGCTTATAAAAACTATAAAAGAGACTTTACCTCACAGCAAAAAATCCTTTACACTACAATCAGTTTAAATTCCCAAATGCACAAGTTTAAAGCCAAGATAAACACTTAGAAACCCAAGACAAACAGTCCAGAAGCCAGGGCAGACAATTTGTAAACCATTGGCCACTTGAAGACCACAACCTCAGAGGTTGACAGGGTATTTGGTTTCATTAATGTGCAACAACAACTACACCACCACCAACAACAACAACAATTACAAGGATATAAGGAAGTTTATTGTCACATGCATATAGTTACTGGAAGTAAGAAATGAAATTATGTCTGGTGTCAGCCTATTTGTGCATTTATGGGGGGGGCTGCATAAGAAAGGTGGGGGAGGATTGGGATTGGGGGTGGGGTGCACCAACAATGAGCACCCAAGAGCAACAGGGGCAAGGAAAAACTCCCTTACCAAGGAAGAAACCTTGGGCAGATCCACGGCTCAAGGGACTAACCCAACTGCCAGGGGTCTTGGTATGTGTGTTGGGGGGATGACAGGGGAGATGGGATAGTGTGCTGTGTATGTGGGGAGAGGGCAGTGTGCAATATGTGTGTTGCAACAACAACAACAATTAATACTACTATTATTATTATTGTGACTGTTTTTTTTTTTTTTTCAGTTTTAGTGTCTGTTCATTGAGTTAACCACATATGCAATTAAGAGTAATCCATCAAACAAATTAAGCCAATAACTATTGTGGCTTTTGTTGTTATTGTTATGATAATATGTTCAGCATGTTTTCAGGACGTGAGTCTTTAAGTTCATAAACAGTTGTAAAGTCTGTGGCAGAGGTCCGTTGATTTGACAGTTACTATCTTCAAAGGGATGGGACGAGACGCCTCCACACCCTCTCAACAAGCTAATGGCTCCCAGAGTGCCTATTTTTGGGTCGCTCAGTGCAACCACTGGACTTTTTATGCCCCATTGCTGTAACCGAGGGTGACAGAGTTCTCCATTCCCTGGTAGAATCTTTTAAAAGTTCTGTTTGTTTTGTTTGTTCTTCCCTCCGCTGTCCTTCTGTCGATGTCGTTGTCTCAGCGTCAGGGCAAGGCAGGGCCGTAGTCACCATAGACATTGAGGGGGACGTGCCCCCCCCCCCCAATATTCGAATATCCCCCCCAATATATGGACATAGCAAAATAAAGAAAGAAAAAAGCGCTATAGGCCTACAGGAAACCAACACGCACCGCCATCTGAAATGTAATCAAATGAAAATAACGCCCAAATTAGTGACCTAGTGATGGTTCCAGAGTAGCCTAGACCCCTGAGTGGTTTGTCCTGGTAGTTTTTTTGTTTTTCGTTAGTGGCGTGCGCTATCAAAAGCTCCCATTTACTGCACCCTACTGCGGTGAGGTAGGGCTGTCAACAATATCGGAAAAGCTACCGGTACAATTTTCATAAAACTTGTTGGAAAGGTGTAGCACAGGCTAAGGAAATCCCATACATTTTTGGAGCCGATCAGACTCAAAGGGAACTATTGTATTGTAGCCTATTCTCGCAATGATAGCAAAAATGAAACGTTTTATTTTAAATGATGAACTCGTGCAAGCCTGTGTCATTCATTTCTTTCACATGTTGTTCAACATAAATAGGCTAATGCATTCATATGCTAGTAGTAATGCCAGAAATTGCCGTTTATAGGCCTCTTAGAAATGGTTGCATCTTGCATATGTTAAAATTGTGTGATTAGCCGCCAGCATAATAAAATCTAAATTAAAAAACAAAATCTTATTAGGCTATAGGTCCAAAACTATGAGTCTAAGCCTTAGTTAAAAAATATAGAGTAATATAGTAAGTATACATTTTGAAGACAAATGGAGTCATACCACAGGTCCAGGGATTGATTACTGAATGGGCTTACTGGGCCCAAGAGCTCAGGGCGCCCTGAAGCCCAAGCCTCTGTGTGAAGTTGGTTCTTCTCCATCCTTTTCACAAAACCCCCCAGAAGTCATCATTTAAAGGGTCATTTAAAAAAAAAATCTTACATGGGAGAATGCCTCAGGACCCCTCTACCTGGAAGAGGAGGGGGGGGGGGGGGGGGGGCATCTGTGCCCAGGGGTTCATAATCCATCCATGCCATGCCTATGTCCGTCAAAAGTTTGGAATACCCTAATTGACTGACTTAACTAATGACTTGTTTGTGATTTTTAATCATATTTTTTGCATGGTAGGAAATGTATTGAAATTCTGTTTGGGGGTCCCTCAGACCCCACCACAGATTTGGTCCCCCCCAATGTTGACATCATGACTACGGCCTTGGGCCAAGGGATTGAGTGGGCAGTGTTGGCTGTCCAGTGCCCTGTCCTCCCACCTGCAGAGCATTTCGTGTCGGAACCCTTATGCATATGCAGTGGTGTAGTCTACGTGATGGACTATGCAGTACATCCACTTAAAAAGCATCACCATCTCACTACCCACTTAAAATAGGCAAGGATACGTATTAACATTTGGGGGTGATCACAGTACACCCACTACAGCTTACTACTACATCACAGTATATCCACTACAGCAAACCAGACTACACCACTGTGCATATGGATATAGTGCTATTTATACAATGACATCTGGGGAAATTGGAGGGGTCATCTTTTCCTACTGAGTATATAGCACTTAATACAGTTGAAGAAGTGCATAATGTGTCCATGCATCCACCCTCACAAACTGTTACTTGTGTCTATTTGTTAGGGTCAAACTCTGAAAAAAAGGAGTCAACCCCCCACACTTTGAAACTGTCCTGTGATTCGCACCATGTCTGTTGGCAGTGCCGGCGGGTTCACCACAGCCTGCCAGGGGTTTGGGTTGGCACCATAGCTCTCCGACACCCACACATGGCAAACGGCAAGCCCCAGAGCGAGGGCAGAAAGGCCAGACCACGGAGGAGACGCACCAAGCCAGGCAGGCACGGGTGGGGTTGAATGGGGTCTAAAATAAACCCCTTCTCTTGTCTTTTATTTTTCCTTTCACCAAATGTTTTTTTTTATTATTATTTTATTTCTGTTCTTTTCTTTTTCCCCCTTTACTTTCCTGCTTTAAACATCCAGAGAAAACATTGTGCGTAATTATCCATGGTCCATGAACATGATCTTTTCCCATTCTGAAGAACAGCCCAAATGGATCTCTTTAGTTATTTTGTTAGGAGGACGCCTATTATTCATCGTTTACACTGTTTGGGATTTGATAGGCTACTGACCAACATTGCTTACGGAAATTAGAGAGATGATTTGGAAAGAGGACAAGGGAGTCAGCTAGAGTTCACCCTGATGCGGGGTGCTGTTATCTGTGACGGTAAATACGGGTACATTCGTGAGAGGGGGAAAAGTTACTTCGCCTACTACTAAGAACAACTTAGAAAAGTTTTTTAAGAGCGTGGCAGAAACGTCAGGATATGCCTCAGACGGAGTTCCCCGGGGTGATTTAAACTCGTCGGCTTGCTTGCGTCAGTTGCCAGCTTGCCAAACCACCAGCTAGAGCCAAAATTGTATACAGGATAAATGATTGCACCTGCAGTAGGCTAAGTGGTTTTATTTAGTCTACCGATATTTGGGAGAAATTAGATACTCAATTTGATACAAACAAATTAACTATTTTTCGTAAGCAAACCTGGTTTGTTTCCTTTGTATGTCAAAGTTAAATGTATTTTTATATCATATTATTATACTAGATCGCCATTCAATGCGCTTTACACAGAGATAACAAACAAGTAGCTTAAAATAATAAAGGTGTGAAACAGTACCATATCCCAGAACTTTAAACGATGATGTAGTGAAAGATGACCTCATAA
>NC_055964.1:29945169-29947669 GCF_018492685.1 Alosa sapidissima | reverse complement strand
AAAACTGAGGGAAAAGGATGTTAGTGTAGTGTTAATTAGGATGGTCCTTCCTGTGTCAACCCAACGGATGTCAGCTATTACTGCAGGTCTTTGATAAGGATGGAGCAGAGAGGCACAGGCATGCAACTACAATGTGAAACATGTAAACATAGTGGGCATGTGCGTTGTGTGTGTGTGTGTGTGTGTGTGTGTGTGTGTGTGTGTGTGTGTGTGTGTGTGTGTGTGTGTGTGTGTGTGTGTGTGAGCTGGGCTATATTCTGTCACACACTCCTTAGTAATGCTGTAATCTTGGATTCCTAAACCAGAAGCGAAGCCAATGAAATGACACAGGGACAATGGGATCAATTCAATTCAATTCAACTGATATTAGTAGAGCTCAAATACTCAAAACGTTCAGTAGCTCATCTCCACTCATTTCAGTGCAATATGGCAGTTTAGGGGAGTTGAATTCAACTCCTCTTACGGTCATGGTATTCAATCTGTCATCACCTGTGTATCGTAACAAAATGACAGGTGAACTATTTACAATATTTACAACACAAAGGACCATCTCCTTCGGCAAGTGCATTACTTATTTACCTGCTTACTTTACCTTTATTTAACCAGGGACAATCACATTGAGTGCCTTTCTGCAGCCAGTGTGGTGCCAGGGGTCAGTAGTCGTGGGCCTTTCTGCAGCCAGTGTGGTGCCAGGGGTCAGTAGTCGTGGGCCTTTCTGCAGCCAGTGTGGTGCAAGGGGTCAGTAGTCGGGGGCTTTTCTGCAGCCAGTGTGGTGCAAGGGGTCAGTAATCGTGGGCCTTTCTGCAGCCAGTGTGGTGCCAGGGGTCAGTGATCGTGGGCCTTTCTGCAGCCAGTGTGGTGCCAGGGGTCAGTAGTCCGGGGCCTTTTCCCCACGAGTGTGGCTCTCGTGCTGTGCACTGGAGCTTTGCTGTTTGGCACACACAAGTTGGCCTCTGTCCCAAGTTGGCAGCGGGCAGCAGGATTATCCGTTTTGGCATGGCCGCTTTGTTTTCTGAGGTTCCCTTTGTGTCTATGTGTGTGTGTGTGTGTGTGTGTGTGTGGGGGGGGGGGGGGGTTGGGGGGGTGGGTGTGTGTGTGTCTGGTGTTATTCGTGTCTGTGTGTTTGGGAAAAAGTCTGGCTGCATAAATGTGACATGTCCAATTTATTTATGATAGCATGATAAAGATAATGTGTGTCAACAGGGTGTATATTTGTGTTTGCATTGTGTGAAGTGTGTTTGTGTGTTTGTGTGTGTGTGTGTGTGTGTGTGTGTGTGTGTGTGTGTGTGTGTGTGTGTGTGTGTGTGTGTGTGCATGTGCGTGTGCGTGTGCGTGTGCGTGTGTGTGTGTGTGCGTGCATGCATGCGTGTGTGTGTGTGTGTGTGTGTGTTGGCTGGATCTAATCATAGACATGTGTGGAAGTGTAGTGCATGTTTTTGGGGTATTGGGTGTATGACTTGTTGCATGAATCACCATCATTAAACACCAATTATTAGATCCAAGCTCTCACATGCACAACCAGACACACAGACAGACACACACACACACACACACACACACACACACACACACACACACACACACACACACACACACACACACACACATACACAACCAGACACACACACACATGCACACACAAGAGAGAAAGACAGAAAGAACGAAAGAGAAAGAGAGAGAGAGAGAGAGAGAATGAGAAGCACACACTCATGGGGGTTGTATTTGGGTCACATAATTCAGAAATCCCCAGATGGTAGTCATCCAAACACACAGACAAACACATAAACACACACACACACACACACACACACACACACACACACACACACACACACACACGCACACACACACACACTTTTACTGACAACTTTTGACTGTAGACTCACAGTGGTCCACAAGTTTTACCTTTAACTGTCCGTTGTTTACATGCAGAGATTCTGTTTCCTTTTCTCTCACACAGACACACAGACACAGAAATGCATAAATATCTGGACTTAATCAGTAATGCTTTTTGCCTTTCAGAACAAGTACTTAAACTTAGAACATGGCAGGAACCATGACTACATCACTCCAGGTTGCTCTTCTATTCGGACTGTGCATCACTTTTTTGGATGGGGTACGTATTTGTGGTTTTTCTGTGTGTGTGTGTGCGTGCGTGCGTGCGTGCGTGTGTGTGTGTGTGTGTGTGTGTGTGTGTGTTTGATTGAATTTATTTAAGACCAAGAAACTAAATACCTTGAATTGCCATAGTAATCTGTTCTCATGTTTGCACCATAGCTGGTCTTACAAAGAGAGAAGAGGGGTACCAGAACCTACAGAAGTAAGTGTGTGTTTGTACATTTATATATATGTTTATGTGTGTGTGTGTGTATGTGTGTCTATGTGCAAGTATATTTGTGTATGTGCATGAGACCAGATCAAATACAAATCTCTAATGTCACCATAACTTTACCATGTAACACCAACCTTAATGAAATTAACTTAATTAAATTGCATGAAC
>NC_055964.1:29867669-29940169 GCF_018492685.1 Alosa sapidissima | reverse complement strand
TTTTAACGGCCTGACCAAATACCAAAGTTGTTATATGTGTCAGTGTCAGTATCTACATAATGTGGCTGCATATACAGTGGTCTGTGCGTGTGTGTTGCTGTGTCTGTGTGTGTGTGAGAGAGAGAGAGAGAGTGATAGAAGGAAAAGAAATGTAAATTGTGCTGATTTTGTTTGGTTAACAGCAAGGACTTCTTCTACGGTCACCAGACCACGACCTCCAACCACCCTTGGACCACGAGCACCAACCACCAATAACAGCAACAGAGGTACAGTGTGAGATTTGTGTGTGTGTGTGTGTGTGTGTGTGTGTGTGTGTGTGTGTGTGTGTGTGTGTGTGTGTGTGTGTGTGTGTGTGTGTTTGTACTATGAGTAGTATGTCAGTGTAAATTGAGTGAGTCATATTTATATTTCTGGTAACACTTTAATTTAAGGAAGACACATTAGACATTAATAGATAGATATGTATTAGTGCAGGCATGACAATTAATAAATGATGACAATTTGTTGGCCTGGGTTGCTATGGATAAAAGCAGAGTCATATGCATCACTGTCTTTCTCCCTTTGTCTCAGTTACTCTCTCTATCTGTCTCAATCTATCCCTCTCTCCATCTATCTGTCTCAATCTATCCCTCCTTCCCTCTCTCCATCTATCTGTCTCAATCTATCCCTCTCTCCATCTATCTTTGTCTTTTGGTCCATTCTTCACTTCTTCACAACTTAACTGATGCAACAAGAATTCTTATATCATAAGCGATTGTACAAACCTGTCTCACTCTCCTGTTCCTGTCTCACTCTCCTCTTCCTCAGGAACCTGTGGTCAGCGGGCCTCCCCAGACTCCTCCTCCGACTCCGCCCCCTCGTTCCGTATGCGCGGAGGCAAGGAGAGCGACATCAGGGAGCAGCCGTGGCAGGCGGCCATCACGGTGTACCGCCCGCGTGCCCGCGCACACAGCTTCCTGTGCGGGGGCGTCCTCATCGACTCCTGCTGGGTGCTATCGGCCGCACACTGCTTCCAGGAAGGGTGTGTGACATGCTCATCATCCTCGTGTGTGTGTGTGTGTGTGTGTGTGTGTGTGTGTGTGTGTGCATTTGTTTCCTGTGTGGGAGGGTCATTATCAACTTCTGATGGGTGGTTTCAGCACACAGCTTCCATAGCTTTTAGGAAGGGTGTGTAACATGCTTGTCATGTAGTGTATGTGTGTGTGTGTGTGTGTGTGTGTGTGTGTAGAGAGAGAGAGGGGGGTGTTTTAATTGAGCTTCTTTTTCATATAACTTTCTTTGTATGTTTAACACTCTTTTGTTGGTTTGTGTGTGTGTGTGTTTCTGTGTGTCTAGTTTTTCAGCAAACAGGGTGCAGGTGACTTTGGGCCGCACGTTCCGGCTCCAGAACTCCAGCACAGAGCAAATATTTGAGGTGGAAAAATACTGGGTCCATGAACAATACAAAGAAGAGACCTATGACAATGACATCGGTAAGATAAAAAATCACAAAAACACACACACCCGTCTGCCACCTCCCTTTCCCATCACAGACACACAAACACACACACGCACACACACACACACACATGCACACACACATAAACACACACACATGCACACACACACGCACACACATGCACACACACATAAACACACACACATGCACACACACACACACGCACACACATGCACACATACACACACACGCATACACACATCGTATATAAATACATGCACTGTGAAATAGAATGTATAGTATGCATGCACTGCACTGTAGCTTCACTTGGACACAAACATAAGCTGTGTGTGTTAACACACATATATTGTAACAACTTGTCTCTTGTGCTGCTGTGTGTGTGTTATGTATATGAGTGTGTTGTAACACCTTGTCTCCTGTGCTGCTGTAGCCTTGCTGAAGCTGAAGAGTGAGAGTGGCCTCTGTGCGGTCAGCAGTCCAGAGGTGCTGCCGGTCTGTCTGCCCGACGCCACACTACAGCTGCCAGAGTGGACAGAGTGTGAGATCTCCGGCTACGGCAAGGAGCACGAGTGTAAGAGCAAACACCTCTGACAATGTGTGTGTGTGTGTGTGTGTGTGTGTGTGTGTGTGTGTGTGTTTCTGTTTGTGTGTGTGTGTGTGTGTTTCTGTTTGTGTGTGTGTGTGTGTTTCTGTTTGTGTGTGTGTGTGTGTGTGTGTGTGTGTTTCTGTTTGTGTGTGTGTGTGTGTGTGTGTTTCTGTTTGTGTGTGTGTGTGTGTGTGTGTGTGTGTGTGTGTACTATGAGTAGTATAAGTCAGTGTAAAATGAGTGAATCTTGACAAGTCTCTTTAAGTGCATATTGAGTGTATTATATTTGTAACATGACTCTGCTCTTTTCTCCTCTCCTCTTCCTCTCTCTTCGCCTCCTCACCTCCTCTCTCCTTTCTTTCCTTCTCCTCACCTCCTCTCCTGTCTCCTCCTCTCCTTCCTTCTTCTCCTCCCCTCTCCTCCTCTCCTCTCCTTCCCTCAGTCTCTCCATTCTACTCGGAGCGGGTGAAGCAGGGGCATGTGAGGCTGTGGCCGCAGGACCGCTGCGTGTCGGATAAGCTGGCCGGCCGAGTGGTCACTGCCAACATGCTCTGCGCAGGGGACACCAGGGGGCTGGACGACGCCTGCAAGGTGAGAACAGACATCCGTACCCATCGCACCTCCACCTAAAGTTACCACAGACAACCGTACTCACCGCACCTCCAGCTAAAGTTACCACAGACAACCGTACTCACCGCACCTCCACCTAAAGTCACTACAGACATCCGTACCCACCACACCTCCACCTAAAGTCACTAGTACAGACATCCGTACCCACCACACCTCCACCTAAAGTAACTACAGACATCCGTACACATCGCACCTCCACCTAAAGTCACTAGTACAGACATCCGTACCCACCGCACCTTCACCACCACACCTCCACCTAAAGTCACTATAGACATCCGTACCCACCGCACCTCTACCTAAAGTAACTACAGATATCCGTACCCACCGCACCTCCACCTAAAGTCACTACAGACAACCGTACCCATCGCACCTCCACCTAAAGTCACTACAGACCTACAGATATCCGTACCCACCACACCTCCACCTAAAGTCACTACAGACATCCGTACCCACCGCACCTCCACCTAAAGTCACTACAGACATCCATCGCACCTCCACTTAAAGTTACTACAGACAACCATACACATCGCACCTCCACCTAAAGTTACCACAGACAACCGTACACATCGCACCTCCACCTAAAGTCACTACAGACATCCGTACCCATCGCACCTCCACCTAAAGTCACTACAGACATCCGTACCCACCGCACCTCCACCTAAAGTCACTACAGACCTACAGACATCCGTACCTACCGCACCTCCACCATCGCACCTCCACCTAAAGTTACCACAGACAACCGTACTCACCGCACCTCCACCTAAAGGAACTACAGACAACCGTACACCGCACCTCCACCTAAAGTTACCACAGACAACCGTACACATCGCACCTCCACCTAAAGTCACTACAGACATCCGTACACATCGCACCTCCACCTAAAGTCACTGCTGTCTCCTCTGTCACACACACACACACACACACACACACACACACATGAATATGTATTCATATTCATGGTCTATATGTGTACACTAATAGTGAAATTAAATTTCAGAATGTAAAATAGTGTAAAATGAATAAAAACTCTTCTCTCTCTCTCTGTCTCCCTCTCTGTGCAGGGAGACTCCGGAGGTCCTCTGGTGTGCCCTAGTGATGGCAGGATGACCCTCATGGGACTCATCAGCTGGGGAGATGGCTGTGGCAAGCCAGACACGCCGGGAGTGTACACACGCGTCACACACTACATTGACTGGATTTCCAGCAAGATGAGGAGCAACTGAGAAGGCACACACACTTTATATGTACATGTGTGCACACGCACATGCACGACCACACACACACACCCACACACACACACACACACACACACACACACACATACCAAAGGACGATCTCACTCCAGGTACACTCATAGGAGAGTCTGCTCTTTTTTATGCAGCTCAGTGACTTGCCAATATTAGGCAACCAGCTCTAACCCACCACCACCCCAACACACACACACACACACACACACACACACACACACACACACACACACACACACACACACACACACACACACACAGATATACACACACACACACACACACACACACTCCAACCAAGGCCAGTTTCTCCACTCTTTTCTATCCCTGATGCCCAAGTGTCCTTCGTCAGAAACCACGCCACACAGCTGCACTGTCCTGCTATGCTCTGACCACTCTCTCTCTCTCTCTGACCTGGGAAAAAACACCACAAAAGCAATAACACACTGTAATGGCGCAGGGGTCGACTGAGCCACCAGTTCACCAGTTTTTCCTCATTCTTCCAGGGTCGTTGGTTTAACGAGCCTTTTAACACTAAACACAAGAGAGAGCCTATGTGGAAGTAGTCCTAATGATAGTCGTTGAAGACAGGTCTACATACATATATGAAGTGTCCTTAATTATAGACCCTTTCAAGAGAGTTCCATTATCAGCATCATAGTTGGCCCCACAAGGCTTCCGTTTTAACATTCCATATGTTATCTTAATGCAGAGGAAGTAGATTGGGAACCAAATAGAACATTCAAGCATTGTTTTTGTTTTTATTGTTGAAAGGGTCTACCCAGAACCTTTATATGGCTCTGGGTCTACCCTTTCATGCTGATGCTGATAATGGAACTCTCTTGAAAGGGTCTATACATGTATGTGCTTTTTCATATAAATACCCATTATGACCCGAGGATGCAGGAGAATTTTAGGTTTCGGGTGTAGAAGTGTATATCATTAAGTATGGTGTACTAAGGATACTTCCTATGAAGGGGGGTTATGAGATCAACTTGTGTATAGTAGACTGTCTTGGATGTCGAGGCCTTCTGGGCCGTTAGTGTTGGTGATAAACAGCTGCTTCCCAATACACAAAGCTTTTCTTAATCAGCCAACCTAGTGCTTAACTGGTTCTGAATCTCTCTTTCCTGTGCAAAGCACATCTCATAGCTCTTTGCCTCTGTATGATCTGCTGGATCGGATCCGTAGGGAACAGCTGACGCTTGAGCCCCCTCTGGACTTATCTAAGTCCAGGTATCAGGACCAGGTCCAGGTCCAGGTCAGGACCAGAGTTGGTTGCTGCTTCTGTAGTCTCGGCTCAGCAGCGTTTACTACCCAGCGAGACCAGACTTGTCTGTGGCATTACATGGTGGGGATTTCGAAACATGTGGACTGGAGATGTGCCAAAAATAAATATCAACAAGGCTCTGCCTACCAGATAAAAAAAAAAATGTTGATGAGACCTACCCCTTAAAACCACTTAACTTGTGTGGTTCTCTCAACTTTTAACCAAAGACTCTCGAGCTTCCCTTTGAGGCCTTCCATGCCACGAATATCTGGATAGGTGTTGAAAGTTCAAATGTCATTAGCCATGTGCTAGTTGTCCACCTGCACTCAGTCCGCATAGCACAAGGGTTGTCTCCAGACAAAAACGTTGATGCTTCTCAGTCTATGGTGAATGAGTGAACGAATGAATGAATGTATGAATGAAAAATTGTATAATATGATAACATGGCTATGCAAGTCTAGTCATGGTGTAAACTCCCTCACCCCACCCTGACCCTATACAAGAGTACAAGTGGAGAATAGGATTGCAATTCAACAGAAGCTGTAAGACTGCAATCCTCTATATGTATGTAGATACGCCCACAGGGCTATGGTGCACAGCGACAAACAGTAAAGAAAATAAATAACTATGTTCTTAAGAATGGTGTCCACCTCATGCATGTATTGTAAGTTAATATTTATGTATTTATAGTCTGTTTCTGAAGTGTGCAATCCTATGCACATTGTAGTGGCTATCAGAATTTTTAATTTATTGCATAAATTAAAAGCTGTATCTCCTATATAGTTTATCTGTCTGTTTTGTTTTTATAAAAAATAAACCTCTTTTATACGTAATTGGCCTTGTGGTCTTCACTGGAGCATATGTGAATACAGCCTGTAATATATTTGCTGTCAGATAGATAGATAGATAGATAGATAGATAGATAGATAGATAGACAGATAGATAGATACTGTACATACATAAATACACACACACAGGTAAAAACACAAAAGCACTGGTCTAATGTTTGGAAAATATATGTAAAACATAAACAAATCATATTCGTTGAATAAAGATTAAATGTAAAAATCAGATAGGATAACAGGGAACAGGAAGTAATGATAGTTACTACTAATTATTAGGCCTACAAGACTATAAAACATCTCATCAGCTCTTCTATTTTGCCAAAGAAGAAAAAAACAAGCTTCTATTTACATAGTCAGACAGTCGACTGAATTAATTAGTTATAATTATAATTATATAGTTCAGTTCTTTCTCTGAGCTCCTGCACAATGTAATTCCAGCATAGATAGATAGATAGATAGATAGATAGATAGATAGATACTTTATTGATCCCCAAGGGGAAATGCAGACTCTGCATGCATCACTCTGACAAGCATGTCTCTGACAACACCATGTCGCTGTAGATATGAAATATAGTTCCCACGCACATATCTCACATAGCAAGGCAGCTATCTTGTTTCACTAGAATTATGGACAAACACTGCAATACCTCTTTAAAGTTCATTAGATTCCTGTAGTTCTGCAGTTGCCTGCACATCCTCTAGATGGCATTGCAAGTCTCTGGCCCTCTGATCAGGAATACAAAAAAAATGTAGTTTTTTTTTACCTTAGACCAACCATTGTAATGGTAGACTGACTTATAATAGGAAGAATGTTGTGTCTGTCATTATAATGCACAACTGGAATGCCTGGTATTGCATGTACATTTGGTGTAGCCTGTAGCAACATGACACCTGCA
The DNA here is from genome assembly GCF_018492685.1 of Alosa sapidissima. NCBI lineage: Eukaryota > Metazoa > Chordata > Actinopteri > Clupeiformes > Clupeidae > Alosa > Alosa sapidissima. The sequence goes on along the minus strand of NC_055964.1, from coordinate 29,933,236 downwards.
GCAACACCCTGGGTATCCATTTAGCATCATTTCCCACCAAGCAGGGCAATCTGATAGACTTTCATACTTAAAAAATAATACCAGAGATGGTATATTAAGGATCTTTGATAATATCTTACCAGTACGTTGTAAATCCACCCCACGAGTTAAATACACATTCTTACATAGTGTTCCTTTAAAGGTACAGTCAGTGTTTTTTGTTGTGAAACATAAAAGTTACTTTATAATTGTACCTATAAATGGAACTTTATTTGTGTACTATGTATATTCATATTCTTATTTTGATGCAGTTGTTACAATAAATGTGTGTGTGTGTGTGTGTGTGTGTGTGTGTGTGTGTGTGTGTGTTGTGTGTGTTTGTGTGTCGGCTCATATAACCCAGAAACGACTGATCCTAAACATTGTCATACACAATAGAGAGTCCTCATATCTCAGTTCTACATAATCATCCAAACCTTCATCAGGATCTGAGAGATGGCTTTTTTCTCTCTTTGCCATTGTTAGATAGGGGTAAGGTCTGTAGTCACACTGTCTGGTTCCTGTGAGTTAACAGTAATTTAGATTTCTTAACTTTAGCCTTATCCATTCCCTGAAAGTGTTATGAATAAGAATTATTCCTGTGTGTGTGTGTGTGTGTGTGTGTGGGCGTCTACACGTGCAAGATGATCACTGTCACTCATGGTGTGAGATTCATCATGTCATGGGACTGTCAGGCCTTGTTTCAGGTATGCGCTCCCATAAAGATGAGAGCGGGTGATATCTGATATGCAATGCATGTTCTTTTGATATGGAACTGTATGTTCTAACTGGGAGAGGTGGTTGAATTTTGTTTGGTTACACTTTACTTGACAATATCGACATAAGAGTGACATGACACTGTCAACAAGTCATAAACGTTTATGACATAACGCTTCTGTTATTAAGTGACATTCAGTTTTTGTCATAACAAGTTACAGTAGGGTTAGATTTAGGGTTAGGGTTAAGGTTAGAGTTAAGATTAGGGTTAGAGGTTAGGATTAGGATTAGGGTTCCTGTGTTCATGACAGTGTTATGTCACTCTTAAGTCGATACTGTCAAGTAAAGTCTTACCATTTGTTTTCAGCAAAGTCATTGTGTAATTGTTATTGTTAGCGTGCTCTGTTAGCCAAAGCCTAGCATTTTGCTCTGCAACAATAACAGGGAGGCTAGTCATATGGACATATGCTTTTATGAAACTAATCACAAGAAAAACAGGTCGGAGAGGTGCACCTCGGTATCAGGGTGTTATAGTGAAGGAGACACACACGCACAACACACCACACACACATTCACAGTGAATGAGATGTGCTGTGTATGTGTTGAGCATTGAAAAACAAAAAAAGCAACTGGTCTCTTGAAGACACGTGAGCATCTATCTAGCACACCTGAGCACGCCTGTGCACCTGTGTAGCACTACAGCCATAATGAGCCAGCCCCACCCACGAGCACACCTGAACCAAGACACAGCATTTGGGGGGCTTTTTTTCTTGCCTCAAAGCAGATAGGGCAGTTGACAGTGACAGGAAATGAGTGGGATCGAGAAAGGACCGTCAGTCGGAATTGAACCGTAGTTCGGTGTCCGCTTTGCTGTCTAATCGGAAAACTTCAGAGTGTACAGAGTGTCTCCAGTGTGCAAACCTGTTCGCCTCTCCCTCTGCGCACTCAGCTGATTGAGTGAAAGTTTCGTGACTGACTGAGTCTCCAAGTTCATGGTATTCAGACGGAGCATCGCCGTCCTCACCACCACCACACCCCCCCCCCCCCTTCCTTGTTGACACAGGGAAAGAAAGATCTTTTGTCTCCGTTGGTTGGCCCTGAGGGCAAGTCCATGTGGCCCGGGTGGACCAGGGCACAGTTCAGACGGCACACAGGATATGCAAAAATGTGCAGTCCACAGTCTGCAGCGCAGTGCGATGTGCTCACTGATAAGACATCAAGGGCAACATCAATCAGAAGTTACAACAGCCACGCCATTGTTAGAATTGATGATGGGATTAATAAATATTTGACTTCCTATAGTATGTGTGTGAATGGGGGGGGGGGGGTCTCTCTCTCTTTTGTCTCTCTCTATTTGTTTTGTTTCTCTCTTTGTGGTGTGTGTGTGTGTTTATGGGTGTGTGTTGTGTGTGAGTGTGGTGTGTGTGTGTGTGTGTGTGTGTGTGTGTGTGTGTGTGTGTTGTGTGTGTGATGATACATATTTGTCTCTCTCTTTGTCACTCTCTCTCCCTCTTGTATGTCACTGTGTGTTTGTGTGTGTGTGTGTGTGTGTGTGTGTGTTTACCGAAGTATGTCATGAGAGCGTATGGAATCACACTGCCCTCTGATGGCCATTCGTAGTCTTGCAAGCAGGTCCAAAAGGATCCATTTAGTTTAAGCAGGTACAAAAGTAGTGGTGTAGTCTATTACGCATAGCTGCCAACTCTCACGCATTGGCCGTGAGACACACGCATTTGATTGGTTTCACACACTCACACGCCACACCCACGATTTCTCACGCTGAAGTGTCAAGCCGGTCGGTCAGATGCCTGAAAAACGAGTTTAGCCTATAGATCTACCTGTTGAGCCACGGTTATGCTTTCAGAGACGGTGAGAGGGTTCAAGAGCACCCCCTGTCTGTGGAATTTTCTAAAATTTCTCTCATTTGCGATGCTACTTCAAAAGCCATCCCAGGCGCATTCCCCCGGCTTCAGGTAGGCCTATGCTTTGAGTATTTTTCACGCTGAAGTGTCAACGTGGTAGGTCAAATACCTGGCAGATGAGGTTCAACTAAACTAAACCTATACATGATATCACACATCATGTGAACGAGCGGAATCTAAGCTTTCCAATGATATTAGCGCCAAGTTGCTGTGATAAATGGTTCGCGAGAAAATTATCATTGAACCGACGTGCAATTTAGGCTAATCATATTTGCATTTTGCACACAGTGCACACCCATTACTCTCGGTTGTAATATCTCACTAACCCTTCACACAACATGTGGCAAACCTACTATCACAATAAACAGCAAACCGTACCGAATACGAGGATATAAAGCATGCCTCTGTTTTTGAAATTGCAACACATTTCTACATAGCCTCATTGGGGCGAAATTATAATGTATTCTAATGTAAACTATTTGTCAGTAGGCCTACATACATTTGTGTAAATTGCTCAGTAGATTATCCCACTATCATGGTTCTTATATTGTCAGGTTCCAGCCAATCCCACTTACACAGATAAATGAATATATTTATATTGCCATGCTTTCTAGTGGCATTAATGCAAAAATATAAAGAAAATCAAATAAGGAGACACAAATATTGATATAAAGCCTGACATAAGCCATATGCAAACATTCACATCATGCAGATATGGGTACATCCTGAAAAAGGAATAGCCTGTAGGCTATGGCCATTACAATGACCAATATATTATCTTAAATGAACTAGCTGAAAAACACAGGTGACCACTTCTGCATAATTTCATGGAGTGCTGAACATTTCTGAACTGTGAAATGGACCATATGTTTTTGTGGTTGTGAACTTATTGCAATATCACCATAACTATTCCACCTGTGTATGCATGGTTATAATTCTGAAGTGCAAAATAGCTTAGGCTACAGCACAAATATTTCCATAAAAATAAGCAAGTCTGACCTCTGAATTTATTTTTAAAAGTGCACCAGATTGATGCATTTAAAAGTTAAAATATACAAACATTTCTTAAATTCTTACAAAACACCCACCCACTTTTTAAAATTGTTAGTTTGGACCCCCCCCACTATTGCCGTGCGAAATAACAGTGCTGTTTGTACGCCAAATAAATAATAACCTATAGGTTTATGTAAAACTCCCCATTAACCACATCACGTCACTAACCACAGCTAGACTGCACAATGGTAGGCCTTCAAAAGCATGACATTTTCGCTTTAGTTTGATATTTAATTTACTTTATCCGCTTTCATGCGTTCATTGAACGTCCGCAGTGCTGTAATGGAAACCTTATTGCGTAGCCAAGTAGCCTATATATTCAGTTATTTTTAAATGATGCATGATTTACTTTTTATTAATTTCGTAGGCTGGCTTTATTTTGTTATATAGAAGTATCTAAATAACCTGGTAAAATGTACCAGAATTCAGGAAATTGCATCTAGTCCAAAAAAAAAATTCTGGGGGAGGACCCCCCCCCCCCCCCTGAAATGTCCCACCCAATTTCAGAATGCCTCCATTGCCCATGGTCCTAGCATTAGGCTAGATCCCTTTGATACCAATGTTAATTTAACTCTGGGACCCTGGTCCCTACACCTGAGAACCAATGTACTTTTTTTTTACTGTACGGTATAATGCTGAACGAGCCAAACAAAAATTTCCGTAGCAAAATTTTGGTTGGCCCCACCAAATCTCACTCCAAGGTTTTTTGAAAAGTTGGCAGCCCTGATTACGTGATACGCAGGACTACACAGTAGACCCACTTAAAAAGCCTCACTTTCAAGGTTTTTAGTCAATGCAAATGCTCACTTAATGAAACTGAAACCCATTTGATTCTACCACCTTCTTCACCTTCGGAGAGTGAAGCACCGTTGATTGAAATTACAATTATGATTACAAATGCAATTAAAATAGCATAATTATGCACCTGTGAAAACATGCACAGTGACACCCTAATTTGACCCAAAAAAGTGTTTGAGACAAACAGTGTCAGCATTTTATCATTTTAGAAGTAAAATATTAATAATCTGTAGACAAAAAAACACACCAACTTAAATGTTTAACAGTCCATCAGACACAGGATCCATTTAGTTTAAGCAGGTACAAAAGTAGTGGTGTAGTATATACGTGATACCAGGCTTAGAATTTTACCATTCTGGGGGCAAGGCCACTTGGCCTTCAGTTGGGCATATTTGGTGGGGGGCACAAAGGCCACATGTCAGGGCTCCAAGGCCAAAGTTAACTATACAGTAGTAGGCTATCAAAATTATCAAAGTTGTATTTAGCCTATTCACTGCAGTAGACCTGCATCACTGTATGAAACATTACAAAAACATGAAACATGACATATTACATAGAACTGTAAATCATCTGATCATCTAATATTTACAGATATCTAGGCTATATATAACATTTATTTTATATTTGGCCTGTTATGAAATCATGTATTGAACAATTTAAGCACAGCTCAGCTTTAAGAAACTCAAATAGCCAGATGCATGCTTAGCATTTTGTGATCATTAAGGCTACTTTCACAAACTCTTAGTCAGCTGTCCTCTGATTTACCAATATCTAGGCGATATTTGTAACATTTATTTTGTATTTGGCCCGTTATGAAATCATGTGGAACAATTTAAACACGTTGTAAAACGTAAAGCCCAAATTTGGAGACATCCATGTACACTGCTTTACACCTTTGTGTTCGGTAAGGTCTCCTGTTTATTCTGATATATGGTTTGTCATGTGTTAAAAGAAGGGTTCGTAAAGTATTCCACCGAGATGAATGGGTAGGGAGATCATGGGACGCAAAACCTTCAGTAGAATGTATGATTAAATTGAATTATATTATTTACTTTTCTCGCGAACCGTTCAACACAGCAATTATCGGCTAACATCGTTTAAAAGCTGAGAAAAAGCTCTTTCATGTGATACTTGTGATGTCTGTGTGATGAATAGGCTACTTCGCGAGTAGTTCAACTGAGAATGGGTGAATTTGGACACACTTTCTTTTTTGCGCTGTCACTTTCTCCACTGCGTAAAAGACTAAATTAATTTGCACTGTGAATGCTAAGATAATTTTGACAGGCCACAGGCTAAATAAAAATCGCTATTAGTAGGACGCAAAGCAGAATATTGAAAGAAGGGGGCACCAAGGCCACCGTGGCCTGTAAACCTATGATTTTCAAAGGGGCCTCACGGCCAACCCAAGGGGCTACGACGGCCATGGCCGTCGTGGCCACTGTGAAATTCCTATCCAGCGTGATACGCAGGACTACACAGTATACCCACTTAAAAAGCCTCACCATCTCAGGATACCCATTTATTTTAAGTTGAAAAAGCCTTGAAGCTCAACATCAAAAGAAATCAAAGTCAAAGAAATCAAATATGTGATCATGTATTAGCATGTATTAGTGTATTAGCATATGCATTCCATCACATCACATACAGAGGAAGTGAGTAAGAGAGAGAGAGAGTGAGGAAGAGTGTGCTTTCCAGATATATGTGGGTGTTTTAGTGTCTGCATGTCCACTATTCCCACACACCCACCACATACAGAAGTTAAACTCCAACAGCATGTTGAGGAAAAGACCCTGTTTCATATACATTTATTATGTACGGGAACAATTCTACCATCCTTCATATTTTTACATGTGCTTACAAGAATTCCATTCAACAACCACCTGCATTCAGAATTACATTTGCATTCACAGATAGGCTACAGATTATAGAAGATGACTTAGTTGAAGTCAAAAGTGCACACGCACAGGACTGATGCCCCAGGTGTCCAGGGTCATTTGGAACAGCTCCATGGCTACACGCGTGTGAGAGCCTGCAGCACTTGCTGAATCAGGGGCAAGGCCAGCGCCACCACCAGGACAGTGGGAGAACTGACAGCTGATGCTCCTGAGGTACAGAACCAACTGTCACACCTGCAGGAGGAGAGAGAGGATTTCCACATTAAGGTAAACACACACAGCTCTAGGCAAAGGTGTATTAGTATGACAGGCTAAAATTCATCTCACATTTAACACATAACTATATTATTATTCCACTGCTTGGTTAAATTTCCCATTGTCCTGTGTTCTTTAAATCTTATATCTATCATGACAGTATATGGAACATATTGTACAATAATGTGTATAATATCTAATACATTTAATTCAATATATAATATTTTACATAACATAATTAATAACTAGCCTACATACACTGCAAACAATCCTAGAATTCAAAATCTAAGTGAGATAAATAAGCTTAAATCAAGTGAATATGTACCTATTTTTCTAATATTTGCTTATTACAAGACATTTTTGTACTTGATCTAAGTTTTTTTTACCTTGTACTAAGTGAACATCTTTTTTTTTTTTTTTTTTAAGTATATTTTTTGGGCTTTTTATGCCTTTAATTATAGGACAGTGGAGAGTGACAGGAAGTGAATGGGAGAGAGAGCAGGGGTGGGATCCGGAAAGGACCACAGGGCGGGAATCGAACCCGGGTCGCCGGCGTACGGCGCAGGTGCCCCAGCCGGTTGCGCCACAGCTGGGGCCAGTGAACATCTTCTTGTTCTATTGGCAAATCTTGCCAGATAATTATGCTTATTTTAAGTAGTATGTCCAGGAGCGGACTGGGATCAAAAATCGGCCCTGGCATATTTGGCCCAAGCAGCCCTCAAATAGGTCGGGCACACCTAATTAAATACAAAATCTTTGCATTACCCTTGAATATGCATATATTTTCAACTGTCATGGAGCACTGAAAGTGATGTAGGCCTCATTGGTTATTTCTCTGACTGATCAGAGCTAGGCAAGCATATGATATATTCAAGTAGGCTAACAAGCAATTATTAAAGAGGAGTTTCTGCTTGAATTCAAAGTATCATTTCAAATTATTCAATGGGCTACAATTGACAGCAGCACCAAAAAATACTAAAGCCTATGTGTAAAGACTTAAATTACCCAGATTGTCTTAGACATTAATGTAATTTATACCAGTTATCACTGTAGGACAATTGAAACAACACAAAATAAACAGGGCTGTTGCTGGTAATATTTTATTCCTGTAGGCTATACTACCTACCTACATTGCTGGTACATTTTGGAACAGTACAGCTACATGAACTAATTATCTTTAGTGTCTTCCAGTAGCCTATGTATAAGTTATATATACTTTAGCTTAGTTGGCTTGTGCATGACGTGACGTTTTGTAACCTACATTTCCGTCAGTCTACAGTCTTTTAGCCCTTCTTTACCATAATAACCCTTCCAAGATAGAACCCTTCTCTACTTTGAGAAACCAACCCCCACTCATGCCATCGATGTTGAATTTTGGGCGTCTGATGGAAATTGATCAATCTGACCAACAATTAACGTCGATTTGACACCATTTTGCTGTCTGGGTTTGCAAATCATTCATTTAGAAAATTTAAGTTGCGCTATTTGTTATTATAATCACAGCACGGCCTTACTATGTTATAGGCTACCATATCATTACATTATCACAATGTATAAGTCATCATAATCATCATGGCATGTCACAGCCTACCTGCTCCACCACGGAGTTCTTATCGTGTAGCCTAGCCTCAGCTAGGCTCGCACTCTCCACCTGCTCACTGTCCCTTGCTCTGTAGGCCTATGCTTGTTTACATCCTCGTTCAAACTCAAGGAACTTCAACATGTTGCTGACATATGCTAGCCTACTTGCAATATTGTATTTTTGAAGCTTCTACATTGGTGATAATTTTGCACAATTGTCACTACCGGCACCCAATATTGAAATGTAACCAATGGGCCGCTGATTGTCCTTCCTTTGGGCCGATCGTTGGCCAAAATAATTAAATTATATATATAGCCTATTCTATCGGCCCAAAAGGTGCGTCAGCCCACCGGGAAAATGCCCGGTATGCCAGATGGCCAGTCCGCCCATGAGTATGTCCCACAAAACAAGAAACTTTCACTTCCAAGATTTGCCATCAGAACAAGAAGATTTTCATTAATAACAAGGTCAAAACGGTGCAAAAACAGTGCAAAACTGTCTTGTCATGAGCAAATAAGAGAGGTGGAGTGGCAATTGCTCCTCCAGAAAAGAGTATGTATGAATAAAGATATTAATCAAATGCAGATAATTAACAATTCACATGTAAACATGTGACACCAAGCTGAAATCACTTTTCATTTAAACTGAGAGCCTTACTCCATAGGATCGTCAGTTGTTAGCAATGGGTCCACAGTATTGTTTCTGAGAGGACAGAAGAGACAGAGAAACTAATATGAATGATACAACAACAGCAATGAGGAAAGCTTATGGACGGAGAAGTCTGACAACAGAAACATTACATTACATTTAGCAGACACTTCTTGACCAAAGTGACTTACATATGTCAGCTATATTACAAGGGATCACATTGTCCCCGGAGCAACTTGGGGTTAAGTGCCTTGCTCAAGGGCACAACGGTGGAAGCTGGGAATTGAACCGACAACTTTCAGGCTATTGCACTGCACGCTAGCCCAGCTCCTTAACCACTACACTACCACCGCCCCGGTGACATGTAAACATGTAAATAAGACACGATTGAAATGTTATGTGTTGTGTAGAGCCTTACATCATGATATGATTGTCAGTCCTGTGAGAGGAAGGAAAGAGTTTGAGGAATGAAACAACTTAACTAATAAACCAATAAACTAATCATTCATACAGTATCTTACAACAAACTAATACAACATTTGACCTCGGGAAAACAAACAGCAAGGGCATTAATATGAACACAAATGATCACCACAGGGTTAAGAATCAGCACTTCGGGGCTCAAATAGAGTTCCTTTAAAATTATATTTGAATCCAGTAAAAAAAAAAACATGACAAGGTAACAGATTACATTACACCTACATGTTAGGATGTGGGCCTGAAAAATGAGAGAAAATAAAGCGTTACATCATTTAGAAAATAATCCTTCAAATATGTCATTTAAGATGGGTGGTATACATAAATCTCATACATCATTCTGTTATCACTTTTTGTATCTCAATAGGTGCAGATACTGTGTTATCAAACATGTTAATGTCAGTATTCATGATCTGGACAATTCAGCAAATATAATAGACTGTATTCAGGACGGTGTAAAAAAGAAATATTGTTTTAATTGCCAAATTATTTACTAAAACCTTAATTTGTCTACTAAAACAATAGGAAGGCTTATACACCTAAAATCCTGGTGTGGTTAGTATTTGTAGATTTACCTTTCTGAACTCAAAGATCAGTACAATTATCAACATCACACATCTGCTGAGCTACAGTATTTCAGTGACTTGCTTACAGTTAATCTAACATGATCTGTTTTCAGCAATCCTTCTCAATGAGACACTGGAACAAAATAGCACTAGAAGCAGCTCAACAGGGACAAATTGAAAAACCTCATCAAACCAAAAGAAAGTTATGAAACCCAATTTAACTCTGTTGTAAGAGTGAGACTGTCTATACTGTCTTGTGACGGTTTATGTTAAGACAGTATATTATCTCAGCTTGAATTTCATCCTTTTTAATGATGCATTTGGCCTTTTAAATGCTAAAGTGCTTGACTAATTGCCCGGTGTTGCAGATGTGAATCTTGTGTCAATTCTGTGCTAAACATCCCCCTCTATTACACCATGACTAGTGGCTTACCTGGTGGCTGTGCTTGTCCACTAGCAGCATGCACTAGGAACAGAGCGAAGAGAGCGAAGAGCAGCTTCATCTTGACCGCGTGGAGAAACGGAGATGACCGAGAATCTGTCATCTACAACACAAGCTCAAGCTGTTTTATTCTGTTGTGGCAGGCCAGAGGTGTGGTGGCTATTTACGCATGCCTACCTTTCCACCTGCATACCTTTTCACCTTGATTTCATTGTGTGCCTTCTGTCTGAGCACACTGGTTTTTCAAAGGAATGTGACTTTTTGAGCCTTTGGAGCAAAGGTTGCAGAACTGGTTATATGGCTATTTGGTAACTGGTTATAATGATTCTCAAGGATGTTTTAGTTAAGGCCACTGTGAAATGTTGTTCTTGTTGCTTTATGACCAATCATCCTTTACATTTTACATGTATTCATTTAGCAGACGCTTTGATCCTAATCATCTGACATGTCAATTATATTACAGGGGCCATTGTCCCCGGAGCAACCTGGGGTTCAGTGCCTTGCTCACGGGCACAAAGGAGGTGGAAGCCTGGGAATTGAACCCACATCAGCATTCCTCAGTATTCCTTTGCCTTCTTGAGTTCAGGACATCTGGAATTGATGGGAGTTGGATAGCAACTCCCTCTGGAGAAGCCATCTCCATGGGTGGTGGATAAGAGCTCTACTTTACCAACTAGGTCTTATAAACGCATAGGAGAATGATACCATGTGCATAATGTGCCTCTGTTTGTATGTAGTGTGTAGCGTATTGAACTTTTAATTGTACAATATCCTCTGTGTAAGTTTATAATGTCCATGCACCTTTTAATTGTACTGTGTCCTTGGGTGACTCAAAATAAATGAAATATATAAGAATAATAAAAATTATTATTATGGCAGTTCCAGCATTATGGATGTGACAATTGGACTCATATTGGAAAACAAAATGCCTTAGAGTGGGGGCAACATTAGTATCAGTGAATTAATTTGCATAACTTTTAATGTAACCTCTGTCCTCTGAATACTGAGAAATCCTCAAATTTCATATAATCAATTTCATCCTAAGAATACAAGGCATTTTTTCAGTGTTATGGATGTGACATGAAATGGACACACTTTTGTGAGAGATTACAGGTTTTCTACAAATTCTGTGAATTTTGAAGGAAACTGCCGAAACTATGATATATGTAGCATGGAGGAGACTTGAATGAACACAAAAAGTGTTTTTAAAACTATGTGTCATTTTCGTAATGCATTATGTAGGAAAAACTGGCGTTATGGATGTGACGGTTTCACGTTATGGATGTGACGTGTCTGAACCAGTCCTCGACAAACTACATAAAACACATAATTAAGTAGTGAATTTTGATATGAAACAATTGAAATAGTAATCATGAAAAACTAGCGATGAAATTATTGCTTCCTCAGTGCCAACTAAGAGACACAGGAAGAATCAGGACAACAAGTAATTTAAAATATAAAAAAGACATTTATTTTTTTCTATTACCGTCATCAATTTTGGTCAGTGATTCCCGGGTTACTGAAACACCAGGGAACATGAAACTTAGTGGCCACTCCCTTAAATAACTAGCCCTACCTGAACCGTTGCACCCAAGATAATACAAAATATTTATGGTATGTTATGTTATGTCTCAAGAGCCCGCATCAACCTAATCCATACCCACTCATTTGTGATTTGCACACATAAAGTACATGCACACACACACACACACACACACACACACACACACACATACACACACACTCACTCACACACACACATGCATGCACGCACGCATGTATGCACAGGCAAGCACACACACACATAAACACATACAGACAGGCAATCACACATGAATGCAGACACATAAACACACACACACAGGCACGCATACGCACATGCACACACACAGACACACACACACACACTTATAAACAAAAGCAAACTCACATATGCACACACTCATTTACATGCACATGAGTTGCAGGAGAAGGAAATGGAGACAAATTGACAAGCGTGATTTATTTTTGCGAAGAGAATATGCAGGACTGAGAGGCGATCATATTTTGCACCGCTATGCGGTACATCTAGTTTATTGCTGTCCTTACTCATGTTACTCTGTGGGTATTAGCTACAGAGGACCTGACACTTCAAATGCTGGCATATAAATGCGTCACATTTAAAATTAAACTGTGTTAAGAAGACGTGAACGGCAGGCTGAACAGATCTGCAACAGAAGGAGGTTGCTATGTTAACTCCAGCTGCAAAGTCAGCCATCTTCACCAGCTAACACGATAATCCAGTTACTGTACAACAACAGTATGACAGTTACAGGAAGATAATCGCTCAGATTTTCGTTATTAGGCCACTTGAAAATAGGCTATGGCTAGGCTAATCACTGGAGGTATTTTAATATTATGTTTGTTTTGCTAATGGTTAGGCAAGGCCTCCCTGTGGTTTTGATCAGCCTAATAATCTTTGAAATGTCAATTGTAAACATTAAGGTGAAATGCGTTGCCACCAGAACAGACGTGTTATCGGCTTTGAGGTATAATAAAGTCTCCAGTCTTGTAAATTCACATTATGTAACATCCATAACGTCACATCCATAACGCACCATTAAAGGTTTTAAAAGTAAGAAAGGGGCACAATTTGGTCATCACACTTTACATTGATATAAATCAGCTTTGCACAGACACTATGGACATTGTCGCATCAACACTGTATGTGTAGCATACACTTTTCCTATAAAACGTTATGGATGTGACATGGCCATGGAACTTGCTGACTTAAAAACAAAAGCCTTACAAATGTAAGGAGTTGTGCTCTTAAAGGCAAGCTGAGCATAGACATTGCTCTACCATTCCATTTGAGTATGCACAACTTTTTTTCCCATGGTAAGGATGACCTTTGCATGGAATTGCCCATTATTATTATTATTATTATTATTATTATTATTATAACAACAGCAATCCCTGACCATAAACAACAATGCATAGCTAATGGAACAACACTGCCACAGAGGACTTTATCATCATGATATAAAATACTACTAAACCCACAAAGATAAGATTAGATAAGATTTCTTTATTGTAACTGTACAACACAACAAAATCCAGGTGCACTCAATAACCAGGCTCAGTAAATAAAAAATAAAAAAAGTAGATAAAATAAATAAATAATAAAATATAGTAATAAATAGAAAAATAAGTAATAAGATAATAAAATAATACATACTCTTCCTCCATTCACTCATTCTCCCACTTTCACGTCACATACAGTACATTTCAGGGCTCTACACTAACATTTTTTTCCAGGAGCACTTGTGCGCCCAAGTTAAAAAAATTAGGAGCACAGACAAAAATGTGGGCGCACAGTCAGTTCTGTACTTAACTTAAACATAATCTAACATTACACTGCAGCTAACACTTAAACATGCCAGTGCACCAATTGCGAATATTAAGAATGACTGACAACATTTAGGCTACAGGAAATAGGATTTTAAAGATGCCTACTTTATTTTCAGTCTGTTCTATTTTCCTACATTTTGCTAATGTAAAATAGTATAATACATTGCCATATTTGCATTTAGCCTGTATATCAAGTATCCTGCCAAATGTAGGCTCATTTATTTATTTGTGAATCCATCTGTAGCTAATCCAAATATGCACATGGTGACCTATCTGACTGCATACTGCCTAATACTACTACTAAAACAGTCCATTTTCTCTTCCACAAAACCCAACATAGGCTAATCAAGGATATATATATATATATATATATATATATATATATATATATATATATATATATATATATTTTATACTTTTACTTTTTATTTGAAATATCTGCATTGATGGGGGCAGTAGGCAAACGTTAGGCCTACTTTCGTTTTGCACTTCAGCTTGTATTCAGTGTAAACAAACAAGCATGCGTGGAAGTCTGGAGTTGTCAGTAGCGTTCTACCTTTGAATAAAATGGGAGTATTACGGGAAGCTACTTTTGTGCCTGTTCGCTACAGCTATATTTTGCATATTGCAGCCAATACATCAACTGGGCTAAAAGGCATGTTAGGTGACCTTTCCTTCTCTCACTGCATTCTCAGAATCTCATCCTGTTCCTCCGATATCCGATGAATTCGGTGGATAGAAGAACTAATTTCTTCAATCTTTGCATCTTGGCTGGCTAGTCTAACTTTCCACTTTTTCTGCGTGCTCTTGGATTTGATAGAAGCGACTACTAGCGAGTCACAACGTGAAACTGCTAACGTTGATGGGAGGTGTAGTTTTTATGCTGCATTCGCGACGTGATTCTATGGTTTGCACCAGTAATGTTTCTTGATGTTGCTGTGTATTTTGTAGACAAACATTGACATGGTTAGAAGTCATTCGCACCAGTGCGCCTTAATATTTTTTTGCACTCGCACGCTGATGCTCCTGAGGTACAGAACCAACTGTCACACCTGCGGGAGGAGAGAGAGGATTTCCACATTAAGGTAAACACACACAGCTCTAGGCAAAGGTGTATTAGTATGACAGGCTAAAATTCATCTCACATTTAACACATAACTATATTATTATTCCACTGCTTGGTTAAATTTCCCATTGTCCTGTGTTCTTTAAATCTTATATCTATCATGACAGTATATGGAACATATTGTACAATAATGTGTATAATATCTAATACATTTAATTCAATATATAATATTTTACATAACATAATTAATAACTAGCCTACATACACTGCAAACAATCCTAGAATTCAAAATCTAAGTGAGATAAATAAGCTTAAATCAAGTGAATATGTACCTATTTTTCTAATATTTGCTTATTACAAGACATTTTTGTACTTGATTTAAGTTTTTTTTACCTTGTACTAAGTGAACATCTTTTTTTCTTTAAGTATATTTTTTTGGGCTTTTTATGCCTTTAATTATAGGACAGTGGAGAGTGACAGGAAGTGAATGGGAGAGAGAGCAGGGGTGGGATCCGGAAAGGACCACAGGGCGGGAATACGAACCCGGGTCGCCGGCGTACGGCGCAGGTGCCCCAGCCGGTTGCGCCACAGCTGGGGCCAGTGAACATCTTCTTGTTCTATTGGCAAATCTTGCCAGATAATTATGCTTATTTTAAGTAGTATGTCCAGGAGCGGACTGGGATCAAAAATCGGCCCTGGCATATTTGGCCCAAGCAGCCCTCAAATAGGTCGGGCACACCTAATTAAATACAAAATCTTTGCATTACCCTTGAATATGCATATATTTTCAACTGTCATGGAGCACTGAAAGTGATGTAGGCCTCATTGGTTATTTCTCTGACTGATCAGAGGTAGGCGAGCATATGATATATTCAAGTAGGCTAACAAGCAATTATTAAAGAGGAGTTTCTGCTTGAATTCAAAGTATCATTTCAAATTATTCAATGGGCTACAATTGACAGCAGCACCAAAAAATACTAAAGCCTATGTGTAAAGACTTAAATTACCCAGATTGTCTTAGACATTAATGTAATTTATACCAGTTATCACTGTAGGACAATTGAAACAACACAAAATAAACAGGGCTGTTGCTGGTAATATTTTATTCCTGTAGGCTATACTACCTACCTACATTGCTGGTACATTTTGGAACAGTACAGCTACATGAACTAATTATCTTTAGTGTCTTCCAGTAGCCTATGTATAGGTTATATATACTTTAGCTTAGTTGGCTTGTGCATGACGTGACGTTTTGTAACCTACATTTCTGTCAGTCTACAGTCTTTTAGCCCTTCTTTACCATAATAACCCTTCCAAGATAGAACCCTTCTCTACTTTGAGAAACCAACCCCCACTCATGCCATCGATGTTGAATTTTGGGTGTCTGATGGAAATTGATCAATCTGACCAACAATTAACGTCGATTTGACACCATTTTGCTGTCTGGGTTTGCAAATCATTCAT
Source organism: Alosa sapidissima (assembly GCF_018492685.1). NCBI lineage: Eukaryota > Metazoa > Chordata > Actinopteri > Clupeiformes > Clupeidae > Alosa > Alosa sapidissima. The sequence goes on along the minus strand of NC_055964.1, from coordinate 29,916,943 downwards.
TTAGAAAATTTAAGTTGCGCTATTTGTTATTATAATCACAGCACGGCCTTACTATGTTATAGGCTACCATATCATTACATTATCGCAATGTATAAGTCATCATAATCATCATGGCATGTCACAGCCTACCTGCTCCACCACGGAGTCCTTATCGTGTAGCCTAGCCTCAGCTAGGCTCGCACTCTCCACCTGCTCACTGTCCCTTGCTCTGTAGGCCTATGCTTGTTTACATCCTCGTTCAAACTCAAGGAACTTCAACATGTTGCTGACATATGCTAGCCTACTTGCAATATTGTATTTTTGAAGCTTCTACATTGGTGATAATTTTGCACAATTGTCACTACCGGCACCCAATATTGAAATGTAACCAATAGGCCGCTGATTGTCCTTCCTTTGGGCCGATCGTTGGCCAAAATAATTAAATTATATATATAGCCTATTCTATCGGCCCAAAAGGTGCGTCAGCCCACCGGGAAAATGCCCGGTATGCCAGATGGCCAGTCCGCCCATGAGTATGTCCCACAAAACAAGAAACTTTCACTTCCAAGATTTGCCATCAGAACAAGAAGATTTTCATTAATAACAAGGTCAAAACGGTGCAAAAACAGTGCAAAACTGTCTTGTCATGAGCAAATAAGAGAGGTGGAGTGGCAATTGCTCCTCCAGAAAAGAGTATGTATGAATAAAGATATTAATCAAATGCAGATAATTAACAATTCACATGTAAACATGTGACACCAAGCTGAAATCACTTTTCATTTAAACTGAGAGCCTTACTCCATAGGATCGTCAGTTGTTAGCAATGGGTCCACAGTATTGTTTCTGAGAGGACAGAAGAGACAGAGAAACTAATATGAATGATGCGATATGAATGGTACAACAACAGCAATAAGGAAAGCTTATGGACGGAGAAGTCTGACAACAGAAACATTACATTTAGCAGACACTTCTTGACCAAAGTGACTTACATATGTCAGCTATATTACAAGGGATCACATTGTCCCCGGAGCAACTTGGGGTTAAGTGCCTTGCTCAAGGGCACAACGGTGGAAGCCGGGAATTGAACCGACAACTTTCAGGCTATTGCACTGCACGCTAGCCCAGCTCCTTAACCACTACACTACCACCGCCCCGGTGACATGTAAACATGTAAATAAGACACGATTGAAATGTTATGTGTTGTGTAGAGCCTTACATCATGATATGATTGTCAGTCCTGTGAGAGGAAGGAAAGAGTTTGAGGAATGAAACAACTTAACTAATAAACCAATAAACTAATCATTCATACAGTATCTTACAGCAAACTAATACAACATTTGACCTCGGGAAAACAAACAGCAAGGGCATTAATATGAACACAAATGATCACCACAGGGTTAAGAATCAGCACTTCGGGGCTCAAATAGAGTTTCTTTAAAATTATATTTGAATCCAGCAAAAAAAAAAACATGACAAGGTAACAGATTACATTACACCTACATGTTAGGATGTGGGCCTGAAAAATGAGAGAAAATAAAGCGTTACATCATTTAGAAAATAATCCTTCAAATATGTCATTTAAGATGGGTGGTATACATAAATCTCATACATCATTCTGTTATCACTTTTTGTATCTCAATAGGTGCAGATACTGTGTTATCAAACATGTTAATGTCAGTATTCATGATCTGGACAATTCAGCAAATATAATATACTGTATTCAGGAAGGTGTAAAAAAGAAATATTGTTTTAATTGCCAAATTATTTACTAAAACCTTAATTTGTCTACTAAAACAATAGGAAGGCTTATACACCTAAAATCCTGGTGTGGTTAGTATTTGTAGATTTACCTTTCTGAACTCAAAGATCAGTACAATTATCAACATCACACATCTGCTGAGCTACAGTATTTCAGTGACTTGCTTACAGTTAATCTAACATGATCTGTTTTCAGCAATCCTTCTCAATGAGACACTGGAACAAAATAGCACTAGAAGCAGCTCAACAGGGACAAATTGAAAAACCTCATCAAACCAAAAGAAAGTTATGAAACCCAATTTAACTCTGTTGTAAGAGTGAGACTGTCTATACTGTCTTGTGACGGTTTACGTTAAGACAGTATATTATCTCAGCTTGAATTTCATCCTTTTTAATGATGCATTTGGCCTTTTAAATGCTAAAGTGCTTGACTAATTGCCCGGTGTTGCAGATGTGAATCTTGTGTCAATTCTGTGCTAAACATCCCCCTCTATTACACCATGACTAGTGGCTTACCTGGTGGCTGTGCTTGTCCACTAGCAGCATGCACTAGGAACAGAGCGAAGAGAGCGAAGAGCAGCTTCATCTTGACCGTGTGGAGAAACGGAGATGACCGAGAATCTGTCATCTACAACACAAGCTCAAGCTGTTTTATTCTGTTGTGGCAGGCCAGAGGTGTGGTGGCTATTTACGCATGCCTACCTTCCCACCTGCATACCTTTTCACCTTGATTTCATTGTGTGCCTTCTGTCTGAGCACACTGGTTTTTCAAAGGAATGTGACTTTTTGAGCCTTTGGAGCAAAGGTTGCAGAACTGGTTATATGGCTTTTTGGTAACTGGTTATAATGATTCTCATTAATACATGAAAAATGATTAAGGATGTTTTAGTTAAGGCCACTGTGAAATGTTGTTCTTGTTGCTTTATGACCAATCATCCTTTACATTTTACATGTATTCATTTAGCAGACGCTTTGATCCTAATCATCTGACATGTCAATTATATTTCAGTGTAAACAAACAAGCATGCGTGGAAGTCTGGAGTTGTCAGTAGCGTTCTACCTTTGAATAAAATGGGAGTATTACGGGAAGCTACTTTTGTGCCTGTTCGCTACAGCTATATTTTGCATATTGCAGCCAATACATCAACTGGGCTAAAAGGCATGTTAGGTTACCTTTCCTTCTCTCACTGCATTCTCAGAATCTCATCCTGTTCCTCCGATATCCGATGAATTCGGTGGATAGAAGAACTAATTTCTTCAATCTTTGCATCTTGGCTGGCTAGTCTAACTTTCCACTTTTTCTGCGTGCTCTTGGATTTGATAGAAGCGACTACTAGCGAGTCACAACGTGAAACTGCTAACGTTGATGGGAGGTGTAGTTTTTATGCTGCATTCGCGACGTGATTCTATGGTTTGCACCAGTAATGTTTCTTGATGTTGCGGTGTATTTTGTAGACAAACATTGACATGGTTAGAAGTCATTCGCACCAGTGCGCCTTAATATTTTTTTGCACTCGCACGCCATCATTTTTACTCGCATGTGCGAGTGAAATGGGCGCACTGTAGAGCCCTGCATTTATATCTCACACTCATGAATGCCAACGTATGCCGTTAAAAAGAGAATTATTGTGATGTGTTCCGGTTTGTTGCTTGTTTCTTTAAGCTCAGAGTTCATTATGGTGATGGCTTTGGGATAAAAACTGTTCATGAGTCTTGTGGTGCATGTTCTTATGGAGCTGGAGTGTTTCCTGGAGGGTAACAGTTTAAACAGGTGATGGGCAGGATAGGATAAGTCTTTCAGACTGTTGGGTTACACTTTACTTGACAGTGTCGACATAAGAGTGAGATGACACGGTCATTAAACATTTCATAAACAAGTCATAAACGTTTATGACATAACGCTTCTGTTATTAAGTGACATTCGGTTTTTGTCATAATAAGTTAGAGTTAGGTTTAGAGTTAGGGTTAGGGTTAGGGGTTAGTATTAGGTTTAGGTTTCATGTGTCATGACAGTGTCATGTCACTCTTATGTCAATACTGTCAAGTAAAGTGTTACCGAATGTTGTTTGTCTTCTACAAGCAGCGGGAGGTGAAGATGTCGTCCAGGGCAGGTAGATGTTGTTTTGTGATGTTCTCTGCAGAGACCTTTTGTCCAAAAGCTGCAATATTACTATTACCAATTTATTAACACTTAGCTAAGGCCAGACTGGTATAAGTGGGTATACTGTGATACAGAAGTTAAACTCCAACAGCATGTTGAGGAAAAGACCCTGTTTCATATACATTTATTATGTACGGGAACAATTCTACCATCCTTCATATTTTTACATGTGCTTACAAGAATTCCATTCAACAACCACCTGCATTCAGAATTACATTTGCATTCACAGATAGGCTACAGATTATAGAAGATGACTTAGTTGAAGTCAAAAGTGCACACGCACAGGACTGATGCCCCAGGTGTCCAGGGTCATTTGGAACAGCTCCATGGCTACACGCGTGTGAGAGCCTGCAGCACTTGCTGAATCAGGGGCAAGGCCAGCGCCACCACCAGGACAGTGGGAGAACTGACAGCTGATGCTCCTGAGATACAGAACCAACTGTCACACCTGCGGGAGGAGAGAGAGGATTTCCACATTAAGGTAAACACACACAGCTCTAGGCAAAGGTGTATTAGTATGACAGGCTAAAATTCATCTCACATTTAACACATAACTATATTATTATTCCACTGCTTGGTTAAATTTCCCATTGTCCTGTGTTCTTTAAATCTTATATCTATCATGACAGTATATGGAACATATTGTACAATAATGTGTATAATATCTAATACATTTAATTCAATATATAATATTTTACATAACATAATTAATAACTAGCCTACATACACTGCAAACAATCCTAGAATTCAAAATCTAAGTGAGATAAATAAGCTTAAATCAAGTGAATATGTACCTATTTTTCTAATATTTGCTTATTACAAGACATTTTTGTACTTGATTTAAGTTTTTTTTACCTTGTACTAAGTGAACATCTTTTTTTCTTTAAGTATATTTTTTTGGGCTTTTTATGCCTTTAATTATAGGACAGTGGAGAGTGACAGGAAGTGAATGGGAGAGAGAGCAGGGGTGGGATCCGGAAAGGACCACAGGGCGGGAATCGAACCCGGGTCGCCGGCGTACGGCGCAGGTGCCCCAGCCGGTTGCGCCACAGCTGGGGCCAGTGAACATCTTCTTGTTCTATTGGCAAATCTTGCCAGATAATTATGCTTATTTTAAGTAGTATGTCCAGGAGCGGACTGGGATCAAAAATCGGCCCTGGCATATTTGGCCCAAGCAGCCCTCAAATAGGTCGGGCACACCTAATTAAATACAAAATCTTTGCATTACCCTTGAATATGCATATATTTTCAACTGTCATGGAGCACTGAAAGTGATGTAGGCCTCATTGGTTATTTCTCTGACTGATCAGAGGTAGGCGAGCATATGATATATTCAAGTAGGCTAACAAGCAATTATTAAAGAGGAGTTTCTGCTTGAATTCAAAGTATCATTTCAAATTATTCAATGGGCTACAATTGACAGCAGCACCAAAAAATACTAAAGCCTTTGTGTAAAGACTTAAATTACCCAGATTGTCTTAGACATTAATGTAATTTATACCAGTTATCACTGTAGGACAATTGAAACAACACAAAATAAACAGGGCTGTTGCTGGTAATATTTTATTCCTGTAGGCTATACTACCTACCTACATTGCTGGTACATTTTGGAACAGTACAGCTACATGAACTAATTATCTTTAGTGTCTTCCAGTAGCCTATGTATAGGATATATATACTTTAGCTTAGTTGGCTTGTGCATGACGTGACGTTTTGTAACCTACATTTCCGTCAGTCTACAGTCTTTTAGCCCTTCTTTACCATAATAACCCTTCCAAGATAGAACCCTTCTCTACTTTGAGAAACCAACCCCCACTCATGCCATCGATGTTGAATTTTGGGCGTCTGATGGAAATTGATCAATCTGACCAACAATTAACGTCGATTTGACACCATTTTGCTGTCTGGGTTTGCAAATCATTCATTTAGAAAATTTAAGTTGCGCTATTTGTTATTATAATCACAGCACGGCCTTACTATGTTATAGGCTACCATATCATTACATTATCGCAATGTATAAGTCATCATAATCATCATGGCATGTCACAGCCTACCTGCTCCACCACGGAGTCCTTATCGTGTAGCCTAGCCTCAGCTAGGCTCGCACTCTCCACCTGCTCACTGTCCCTTGCTCTGTAGGCCTATGCTTGTTTACATCCTCGTTCAAACTCAAGGAACTTCAACATGTTGCTGACATATGCTAGCCTACTTGCAATATTGTATTTTTGAAGCTTCTACATTGGTGATAATTTTGCACAATTGTCACTACCGGCACCCAATATTGAAATGTAACCAATAGGCCGCTGATTGTCCTTCCTTTGGGCCGATCGTTGGCCAAAATAATTAAATTATATATATAGCCTATTCTATCGGCCCAAAAGGTGCGTCAGCCCACCGGGAAAATGCCCGGTATGCCAGATGGCCAGTCCGCCCATGAGTATGTCCCACAAAACAAGAAACTTTCACTTCCAAGATTTGCCATCAGAACAAGAAGATTTTCATTAATAACAAGGTCAAAACGGTGCAAAAACAGTGCAAAACTGTCTTGTCATGAGCAAATAAGAGAGGTGGAGTGGCAATTGCTCCTCCAGAAAAGAGTATGTATGAATAAAGATATTAATCAAATGCAGATAATTAACAATTCACATGTAAACATGTGACACCAAGCTGAAATCACTTTTCATTTAAACTGAGAGCCTTACTCCATAGGATCGTCAGTTGTTAGCAATGGGTCCACAGTATTGTTTCTGAGAGGACAGAAGAGACAGAGAAACTAATATGAATGATGCGATATGAATGGTACAACAACAGCAATGAGGAAAGCTTATGGACGGAGAAGTCTGACAACAGAAACATTACATTACATTTAGCAGACACTTCTTGACCAAAGTGACTTACATATGTCAGCTATATTACAAGGGATCACATTGTCCCCGGAGCAACTTGGGGTTAAGTGCCTTGCTCAAGGGCACAACGGTGGAAGCCGGGAATTGAACCGACAACTTTCAGGCTATTGCACTGCACGCTAGCCCAGCTCCTTAACCACAACACTACCACCGCCCCGGTGACATGTAAACATGTAAATAAGACACGATTGAAATGTTATGTGTTGTGTAGAGCCTTACATCATGATATGATTGTCAGTCCTGTGAGAGGAAGGAAAGAGTTTGAGGAATGAAACAACTTAACTAATAAACCAATAAACTAATCATTCATACAGTATCTTACAGCAAACTAATACAACATTTGACCTCGGGAAAACAAACAGCAAGGGCATTAATATGAACACAAATGATCACCACAGGGTTAAGAATCAGCACTTCGGGGCTTAAATAGAGTTTCTTTAAAATTATATTTGAATCCAGCAAAAAAAAAAACATGACAAGGTAACAGATTACATTACACCTACATGTTAGGATGTGGGCCTGAAAAATGAGAGAAAATAAAGCGTTACATCATTTAGAAAATAATCCTTCAAATATATAATTTAAGATGGGTGGTATACATAAATCTCATACATCATTCTGTTATCACTTTTTGTATCTCAATAGGTGCAGATACTGTGTTATCAAACATGTTAATGTCAGTATTCATGATCTGGACAATTCAGCAAATATAATAGACTGTATTCAGGACGGTGTAAAAAAGAAATATTGTTTTAATTGCCAAATTATTTACTAAAACCTTAATTTGTCTACTAAAACAATAGGAAGGCTTATACACCTAAAATCCTGGTGTGGTTAGTATTTGTAGATTTACCTTTCTGAACTCAAAGATCAGTACAATTATCAACATCACACATCTGCTGAGCTACAGTATTTCAGTGACTTGCTTACAGTTAATCTAACATGATCTGTTTTCAGCAATCCTTCTCAATGAGACACTGGAACAAAATAGCACTAGAAGCAGCTCAACAGGGACAAATTGAAAAACCTCATCAAACCAAAAGAAAGTTATGAAACCCAATTTAACTCTGTTGTAAGAGTGAGACTGTCTATACTGTCTTGTGACGGTTTACGTTAAGACAGTATATTATCTCAGCTTGAATTTCATCCTTTTTAATGATGCATTTGGCCTTCTAAAGTGCTTGACTAATTGCCCGGTGTTGCAGATGTGAATCTTGTGTCAATTCTGTGCTAAACATCCCCCTCTATTACACCATGACTAGTGGCTTACCTGGTGGCTGTGCTTGTCCACTAGCAGCATGCACTAGGAACAGAGCGAAGAGAGCGAAGAGCAGCTTCATCTTGACCGCGTGGAGAAACGGAGATAACCGAGAATCTGTCATCTACAACACAAGCTCAAGCTGTTTTATTCTGTTGTGGCAGGCCAGAGGTGTGGTGGCTATTTACGCATGCCTACCTTCCCACCTGCATACCTTTTCACCTTGATTTCATTGTGTGCCTTCTGTCTGAGCACACTGGTTTTTCAAAGGAATGTGACTTTTTAAGCCTTTGGAGCAAAGGTTGCAGAACTGGTTATATGGCTATTTGGTAACTGGTTATAATGATTCTCATTAATACATGAAAAATGATTAAGGATGTTTTAGTTAAGGCCACTGTGAAATGTTGGTCTTGTTGCTTTATGACCAATCATCCTTTACATTTTACATGTATTCATTTAGCAGACGCTTTGATCCTAATCATCTGACATGTCAATTATATTACAGGGGCCATTGTCCCCGGAGCAACCTGGGGTTCAGTGCCTTGCTCACGGGCACAAAGGAGGTGGAAGCCTGGGAATTGAACCCACATCAGCATTCCTCAGTATTCCTTTGCCTTCTTGAGTTCAGGACATCTGGAATTGATGGGAGTTGGATAGCAACTCCCTCTGGAGAAGCCATCTCCATGGGTGGTGGATAAGAGCTCTACTTTACCAACTAGGTCTTATAAACGCATAGGAGAATGATACCATGTGCATAATGTGCCTCTGTTTGTATGTAGTGTGTAGCGTATTGAACTTTTAATTGTACAATATCCTCTGTGTAAGTTTATAATGTTCATGCACCTTTTAATTGTACTGTGTCCTTGGGTGACTCAAAATAAATGAAATATATAAGAATAATAAAAATTATTATTATGGCAGTTCCAGCATTATGGATGTGACAATTGGACTCATATTGGAAAACAAAATGCCTTAGAGTGGGGGCAACATTAGTATCAGTGAATTAATTTGCATAACTTTTAATGTAACCTCTGTCCTCTGAATACTGAGAAATCCTCAAATTTCATATAATCAATTTCATCCTAAGAATACAAGGCATTTTTTCAGTGTTATGGAAATGGACACTTTTGTGAGAGATTACAGGTTTTCTACAAATTCTGTGAATTTTGAAGGAAACTGCCGAAACTATGATATATGTAGCATGGAGGAGACTTGAATGAACACAAAAAGTGTTTTTAAAACTATGTGTCATTTTCGTAATGCATTATGTAGGAAAAACTGGCGTTATGGATGTGACGGTTTCACGTTATGGATGTGATGTGTCTGAACCAGTCCTCGACAAACTACATAAAACACATAATTAAGTAGTGAATTTTGATATGAAACAATTGAAATAGTAATCATGAAAAACTAGCGATGAAATTATTGCTTCCTCAGTGCCAACTAAGAGACACAGGAAGAATCAGGACAACAAGTAATTTAAAATATAAAAAAGACATTTATTTTTTTCTATTACCGTCATCAATTTTGGTCAGTGATTCCCGGGTTACTGAAACACCAGGGAACATGAAACTTAGTGGCCACTCCCTTAAATAACTAGCCCTACCTGAACCGTTGCACCCAAGATAATACAAAATATTTATGGTATGTTATGTTATGTCTCAAGAGCCCGCATCAACCTAATCCATACCCACTCATTTGTGATTTGCACACATAAAGTACATGCACAAACACACACACACACACACACACACACACACACACACACACACACACACACAAATACACACACACTCACTCACACACACACATGCACGCATGCACGCATGTATGCACAGTCGCACACATACAGACAGGCAAGCACACACACACATAAACACATACAGACAGGCAAGCACACATGAATGCAGACACATAAACACACACACACAGGCACGCATACGCATGTGTGCATGCAAACACACACACACACACGCACACATAAACACACAAACACAGGCACGCATACGCACATGCACACACACAGACACACACACACACACTTATAAACAAAAGCAAACTCACATATGCACACACTCATTTACATGCACATGAGTTGCAGGAGTAGGAGATGGAGACAAATTGACAAGCGTGATTTATTTTTGCGAAGAGAATATGCAGGACTGAGAGGCGATCATATTTTGCACCGCTATGCGGTACATCTAGTTTATTGCTGCCGTTACTTATGTTACTCTGTGGGTATTAGCTACAGAGGACCTGACACTTCAAATGCTGGCATATAAATGCGTCACATTTAAAATTAAACTGTGTTAAGCAGACGTGAACGGCAGGCTGAACAGATCTGCAACAGATCTATTAGGCCACTTGGAAATAGGCTATGGCTAGGCTAATCACTGGAGGTATTTTAATATTATGTTTGTTTTGCTAATGGTTAGGCAAGGCCTCCCTGTGTTTTTGATCAGCCTAATAATCTTTGAAATGTCAATTGTAAACATTAAGGTGAAATGCGTTGCCACCAGAACAGACGTGTTATTGGCTTTGAGGTATAATAAAGTCTCCAGTCTTGTAAATTCACATTATGTAACATCCATAACGTCACATCCATAACGCACCATTAAAGGTTTTAAAAGTAAGAAAGGGGCACAATTTGGTCATCACACTTTACATTGATATAAATCAGCTTTGCACAGACACTATGGACATTGTCGCATCAACACTGTATGTGTAGCATAAACTTTTCCTATAAAACGTTATGGATGTGACATGGCCATGGAACTTGCTGACTTAAAAACAAAAGCCTTACAAATGTAAGGAGTTGTGCTCTTAAAGGCAAGCTGAGCATAGACATTGCTCTACCATTCCATTTGAGTATGCACAACTTTTTTTCCCATGGTAAGGATGACCTTTGCATGGAATTGCCCATTATTATTATTATTATTATTATTATTATTATTATTATTATTATTATTATAACAACAGCAATCCCTGACCATAAACAACAATGCATAGCTAATGGAACAACACTGCCACAGAGGACTGTATCATCATGATATAAAATACTACTAAACCCACAAAGATAAGATGAGATAAGATTTCTTTATTGTAACTGTACAACACAACAAAATCCAGGTGCACTCAATAACCAGGCTCAGTAAATAAAAAATAAAAAAAGTAGATAAAATAAATAAATAATAAAATATAGTAATAAATAGAAAAATAAGTAATAAGATAATAAAATAATACATACTCTTCCTCCATTCACTCATTCTCCCACTTTCACGTCACACATACAGTACATTTCAGGGCTCTACACTAACATTTTTTTCCAGGAGCACTTGTGCGCCCAAGTTAAAAAAATTAGGAGCACAGACAAAAATGTGGGCACACAGTCAGTTCTGTACTTAACTTAAACATAATCTAACATAACACTGCAGCTAACACTTAAACATGCCAGTGCACCAATTGCGAATATTAAGAATGACTGACAACATTTAGGCTACAGGAAATAGGATTTTAAAGATCAGTGCCTACTTTATTTTCAGTCTGTTCTATTTTCCTACATTTTGCTAATGTAAAATAGTATAATACATTGCCATATTTGCATTTAGCCTGTATATCAAGTATCCTGCCAAATGTAGGCTAATTTATTTATTTGTGAATCCATCTGTAGCTAATCCAAATATGCCCATGGTGACCTATCTGACTGCATACTGCCTAATACTACTACTAAAACAGTCCATTTTCTCTTCCACAAAACCCAACATAGGCTAATCAAGGATATATATATATATATATATATATATATATATATATATATATATATATTTTATACTTTTACTTTTTATTTGAAATATCTGCATTGATGGGGGCAGTAGGCAAACGTTAGGCCTACTTTCGTTTTGCACTTCAGCTTGTATTCAGTGTAAACAAACAAGCATGCGTGGAAGTCTGGAGTTGTCAGTAGCGTTCTACCTTTGAATAAAATGGGAGTATTACGGGAAGCTACTTTTGTGCCTGTTCGCTACAGCTATATTTTGCATATTGCAGCCAATACATCAACTGGGCTAAAAGGCATGTTAGGTTACCTTTCCTTCTCTCACTGCATTCTCAGAATCTCATCCTGTTCCTCCGATATCCGATGAATTCGGTGGATAGAAGAACTAATTTCTTCAATCTTTGCATCTTGGCTGGCTAGTCTAACTTTCCACTTTTTCTGCGTGCTCTTGGATTTGATAGAAGCGACTACTAGCGAGTCACAACGTGAAACTGCTAACGTTGATGGGAGGTGTAGTTTTTATGCTGCATTCGCGACGTGATTCTATGGTTTGCACCAGTAATGTTTCTTGATGTTGCGGTGTATTTTGTAGACAAACATTGACATGGTTAGAAGTCATTCGCACCAGTGCGCCTTAATATTTTTTTGCACTCGCACGCCATCATTTTTACTCGCATGTGCGAGTGAAATGGGCGCACTGTAGAGCCCTGCATTTATATCTCACACTCATGAATGCCAACGTATGCCGTTAAAAAGAGAATTATTGTGATGTGTTCCGGTTTGTTGCTTGTTTCTTTAAGCTCAGAGTTCATTATGGTGATGGCTTTGGGATAAAAACTGTTCATGAGTCTTGTGGTGCATGTTCTTATGGAGCTGGAGTGTTTCCTGGAGGGTAACAGTTCAAACAGGTGATGGGCAGGATAGGATAAGTCTTTCAGACTGTTGGGTTACACTTTACTTGACAGTGTCGACATAAGAGTGAGATGACACGGTCATTAAACATTTCATAAACAAGTCATAAACGTTTATGACATAACACTTCTGTTATTAGGGTTAGGTTTAGAGTTAGGGTCAGGGTTGGGGTTAGGCTTAGGGTTAGCGGTTACTGTCAAGTAAAGTGTTACCGAATGTTGTTTGTCTTCTACAAGCAGCGGGAGGTGAAGATGTCGTCCAGGGCAGGTAGATGTTGTTTTGTGATGTTCTCTGCAGAGACCTTTTGTCCAAAAGCTGCAATATTACTATTACCAATTTATTGACACTTAGCTAAGGCCAGACTGGCAATGTATAAACTGACTAGTGTGGACACAACCACCCTGTGTGTATGTGTTTTGTGTGTGTTAGAAACAGTCATGGAAATGAAATGGATAAAAAGCATTACATTAATACACAGGATTAGATGTTAAAATCCCTTGATCCAAAATCCAAGGTAAAAACACATTCAGAAGCCCCTACTCTAATTAACTTTAAAAAGCACGCTACCCACAAATCCGCCAACAAATGGTCACAAACACAAGACAAATGGCCCATCCAACAGCAGTATATAGTATGCGGCATGTCATTGGGGTTATCAAGTGGGCACCCTCATTCACCGATGTTTTGTTAAAGTGCTAAGATTGTTCACAAAAGTTTGTGAAAACATGCACATCAGAGTACTGCTTTACTAATGTAAAATATAATTAGGCCTACAATAGTTTCATTGTTTTTGCATTGTTGCATGATGCTTGCATGAGAAATACTTCTCAAAACAACTGCAGTTATATGCCGTTGTTTTGGGATGTTTCCCTCATGCAAGCATCATACACTGATAGAATATGTATATGTTATTTAATTACATTTAATTTGAATGCCTGAATGTAAGGATTCAGGAGACACAATACCAGCTTGTGTGAATGGTAAATGGCGGGTCAGATCATGCGTAAATCACTGATCTGGAGATCTTTAACTATCTTTAACTAAGACTAATTAATAGTTTTTGGCTGACTTTAATACTTAATGCCAAACAGTGTTTTATATAGTCTGTGCTCTGTTTTTTATGGAAGTTGCATAAATCCACGTCGTTCTATTAAATGTCGTTTCATAATTAGCCTTCCAATAGGTTGAAGCTTAGTTTTGCTACCAACGTGCACACGCATGCATTGAATAAACGCTCATACCACGACTTAATTCTATGCCTCTATGTTTGATGACACCAAATTAACAAGTATTTCCTACTAAATGCAGAAATGTTTGTTTTCTTTTTCTGTCCGCGGCTCCTTGACCAATTGCGCAGCAAATTATCAGACGATGGCCCGGGAATAATTTCACTCTGCAGACCATTGTCCACATTGCGGACCGCGGCCCATAGTTTGACAAATGGTGACCTGCATGCTGCCATATTAAGGCCTTTTTACGGTGTGTTTTAGCCGGGTTTTCGCGTGGAAGGCTCTGTAGAAATCTGGCACCCTACTCAACGAAGTTAAACTGAAAGAGCGTGCCGTTCAGACACCAGAATGAACGACTTCACAGTAACGTTCATCAGGCAGTAGTAGCCTAATACAGTACGTTCAGTTCACGTTCGCTCAAAATACATATGAACGAGTGACTTTCGTTCAATGAACGCGTTCAGGCACAACACTGGGGAGGGGGGTAGCTGAAAGTTGACATCTGCCCTGACTGAATACTGATGAATAATGAAGCCGAGGCCCACTTGCGGCGCCGCAGTGAGTTCGTGGGCTACCGTTGCATTGCGGGGAATGGAATATTGATGCGCAAAACAGCACCTGGCGGCTGTGGCCTGCGGGCCAGTTCTAATACTAATCAAATATCATCCCGGGGGCCGTAGATAATTCATTCGCTGGCCGGATCCGGCCCGCGGGCCTTGACTTTGACATGTCTGGTCTATATGGCTCTATCATACATACATATCGCATACATATCACATACATATTCCATATCACATATACATATCGCACGTTCGACTTATCGAACTCTTATCGAACTTGCAATACCTTTTCACATGAAACTTTCATGTGTGCACGTGAAACTTTCATGTGCGCACATGAAAGTTTCACGTGCACACTTGAAACTTTCGCGTGCGCACATGAACGTTTCACGTGAGCACATGAAACTAAACTTTAGATTTTATTTTGCTCATGTCCCCTTAGGGGCTCCGTACTTATAAGTGTTTTAAAACACTTCATTATGTCAAGTATGATATATTGATAAGAATGATATATAGAAAGCATGATTGATGACATATTAATATGCAGTAATAAGATAATGACTTGTTTAGGACTCGAAGACTCGAAGACTTGTTGAGGACTTCAAGACTTGAGACTTACTTGTGACTTGCCTAACAGTGACTTTGTCCCACCTCTGGTATATACTCTCTACATAACTACAACACATGCATAAATGTCCTTTTTCTTCTGAATAAACCTCAAAGAAACATGGTTGAGTATTCTGAGGGATGTCCCCTGTCTGTCATGAAGTCAACACATACAGTTCTGCAAATCTGAGCCTCTAGTCCCCCACAGTGACGGGGCTGTTAGGAGCTGGAGCTACGGGTGGATGTAGGTTCAGGATTGGCTAATTAAATTTCCAGCGGGTGCTGTGATGCAACTGGGTACAGCGCTCATACCACATTCGGGTTTACGTTCCCATGGAGACCTGGGTACAGTGCCCATACCACATTCGGGTTCACGTGCCCATGAACATCTGGGTACAGTGCCCATACCACATTTGGGTTCACGTGCCAATGGGGACTTGGGTCTAAGTCCGTCCCGGGTCATTTTCTGATCCCAGCCCATCTCTCTCCTACTTGCCTCCTGCCACTCTCTTCACTGTCCTCTCAGATTTAAAGAACAATTCCAACTAAGTAGCCGAAGGGCAGGAACATCTTGAACAAATTTGGGATGGGTCGAGTTCTTTCATGGCAAGTTCTTTCACACGACGACACCTGACTTACCAGACTAGCTCCATTCCAAGCCACAGTTCAATTGAACATATCTTACTTAAATCTGTTTATTTATTTATGCCACTTGGTACAATACATCTTGCCTTGTGGAGAATGAGATTGTAGATGGAAGATGTTTTCTGGTAGCACATGATTTTACCTGATAAAGCTCATAAGTCCTTTTAACTACACTTTACAATGAATGTAAATGTTCACTGTGGCTCTTGGCTTGAATATATTGAAATATTTTTGACGATAGTGATACCCTTTTAATTTTGTGTTTTATTTATTTATTTATTTATTTATTTACTAGATAATAGGTTGATTCAGCATGAGGGAATTATTCCCTTCTCAAAAGATTTCTTTTAAACTTGTATGTCTGTCTGACACAAAATGTATTTTGCAAAGGGTGTACAAGTTCAAGATGCCATTCAGAAAGACAAATGCTTGTTTTGAGATTCAAAGATGACTCAACAGTTTAATGAAGGTATTGTCAGACACCAAACAGGACGAGGACCACAATTGCGTCACGTTCAAAAGTTTATTTAAGGGTTGGGGGTTTCAGGGGTTCCGGGGGGGGTACAGGAGTTCCAAGAGTCTGCGTGTGTGTGTTCCCCCAGTAGCCGAACAGCGAAGGCAGGAGCTGGATGATCCGGGAAGTCCTGGGGGAAACACACACACAACAGCAATTGAAACGAAGCAGCAGTACAGTCAAGGACTAGGCGGTATTCGTAGAAGAGGGACGGAAGGCAGGTCAAGATTACCGGGGCTGGAGAACACAGAAGTAGTCGAGCGGGTCCGGGATCACAGGCAAAGAGTCAGAGGCGTTTTCAATAAACAGGCAGGTAACTGGTGCTGGTTGCAGACGATCTGACAAGTGTGGACTGAAAAGCAAGGCTTTATATAGAGGGCATGATGAGTGGTGAATGCAGTGCAGCTGGTAGGTAACGAGGGTGAGGCAGAGCAGAGCAGGAACAGGTGGAGGTCATCAGACTTCAATCAGCACGTGTTACCAGGCAGAGAGAGAGCTCATGACAGAACCCCCCCCCTAAGGGACGGCCCCAGAAGTCCCCAAGAGTGACACCACGTCGGGAGGGCGGAGGGGAGCCGGTGGAGGGCTAGAATTCCTCCGAGCGGTCCGAGTGAACATCCTCATCCTCGGAGGGAGCTGGAGGGTCGTGGACAGAAGACGGAACAGGTACCGAGACAGGGTCAGGGTCAGGCACATGACAGGAAGCCGGGCGGGCAGGACGGTTAGGGACCCCTCTGGGGCGGCCCCTACGGATTGCAGGTTGATCAGGATGCAGACGGTGGAAGTCGGCGATGAGTGTCCGGTCCACAATCCGACTGGCTGGCACCCAGGTTCTCTCCTCAGGTCCATAGCCCTCCCAGTCGACGAGATACTGGAGGCCCCTACCTCGCCGTCTGGACCGAAGCAGGCGTCGAACGGTGTACACCAGCCCACCGTCAACGAGGCGAGGAGGAGGAGGAGGAAGCGGCACGGGGACCAGCGGGCTTTCATGCGTCGGCTTGACTTTCGAAACATGGAAAGTAGGGTGCACCCTCATGGAGGTTGGCAACTGGAGCCGGACTGCGGTTGGGCTGATGACCCTCTGGATAGGGAACGGGCCGAGGAATCGAGGTGCCAGTTTACGCGATTCCACCCGCAGTGGGAGATCCTTGGCTGACAGCCACACCTTCTGGCCAACACGGTAGGCGGGTGCCGGCGATCTTCGGCGGTTAGCCCCAGTGGCATAGCTGACAGCTGACTTGAGTAGCGTGGCACGAGCTTGTGACCAGGTACGACGGCAACGGCGGGCATAGGCGAGGGCAGACGGGCAGGACACATCTCCTTCCTGGCTGGGGAACAGGGGGGGCTGGTAGCCATACACACACTGGAAAGGTGACATACCAGTGGCAGAGCAGGTGAGGGAGTTGTGAGCATACTCTATCCACATCAGTTGTTGTGCCCAAGCCTGGGGTTTGCGAGAAACCATGCACCGCAGCGCCTTCTCCAGCTCCTGGTTTGCCCGCTCGGATTGACCATTGGACTGGGGGTGGAACCCAGAGGTGAGACTCACTGTGGCCCCTAGAAGACGGCAGAACTCCTTCCAGAATGTAGAGGTAAATTGCGGGCCTCGGTCAGAGACAACATCCCTGGGCAGCCCGTGTAGACGGAAGACATGATCAAGAACAGCCTGGGCAGTCTCTCTGGCAGATGGCAGTTTAGGGAGGGGAATGAAGTGTGCCATCTTGCTAAACCGGTCAACCACAGTGAGAATGACAGTCATCCCACCTGATGGTGGGAGGCCAGTTACAAAGTCCAAGGAGACGTGGGACCAGGGTCGTGTGGGCACAGGCAAGGGCTGGAGTAAACCAGCGGGGGGCCGAGTGGAGGACTTGTTCTGATTGCAGGTGGGGCAGGCACGGACGAATTCTCGGACATCCCTTCTCAAAGACGACCACCAAAAGCGCTGGGCAAGGAGATGGCAGGTGCGGGCGGAGCCCGGGTGGCAGGCAAGGCGGGAGTTGTGTCCCCACTGTATGACCCGGGACCTCAAATGATCTGGGACGAAGAGACGACCGTCTGGGCATGCACTGGGACTGGGATGGTCACGGAGGGCCTCTTGAATTTCCTCCTCGATATCCCAGGTCAGGGCAGCTACGACGCAGGGATCGGGCAGAATTGATGCAGGTTCCTGGGAAGGGGCGTCATCCTTATGAAACTGACGGGAGAGAGCGTCCGGCTTGGTGTTCCGAGAACCTGGGCGGTATGACAGGGTGAAGTTGAATCTGGTGAAAAACAAGGCCCAGCGGGACTGTCTGGGGTTAAGACGTTTGGCATTGCGGATGTATTCGAGGTTTTTGTGATCGGTCCAGACCAGGGACGGAACTGTGGACCCCTCCAGCCAGTGACGCCACTCCTCCAGGGCAAGCTTGACAGCCAACAGCTCACGGTTTCCAACATCATAATTGCGCTCTGCAGGTGAAAGCCGGCGAGAGAAAAATGCACAGGGGTGCAACTTGTTGTCCTCCTCTGCCCGTTGAGAGAGTATGGCCCCGACTCCCACGTCTGAGGCATCCACCTCGACAACGAACTGCCGGTCTGAATCCGGCATCTGGAGGATGGGGGCAGTGGTGAACCGGGCCTTGAGGGTATGAAAGGCTGTGTTGGCCTCTGGGGTCCAGGAAAAGGGGTGTTTGATGCTGGTCAGAGCTGTGAGGGGAGCGGCGACGGAGCTGTAGTTCCGGATGAATTTCCGGTAGAAATTGGCAAAACCGAGGAATTGCTGCAGCTTCTTCCTATTCCCCGGAACTGGCCAGGAGGTAACTGCCGAGAC
Source organism: Alosa sapidissima (assembly GCF_018492685.1). NCBI lineage: Eukaryota > Metazoa > Chordata > Actinopteri > Clupeiformes > Clupeidae > Alosa > Alosa sapidissima. Next base: position 29,897,831 of record NC_055964.1, on the reverse strand, counting down.
CTTTGCGGGGTCCATCTGGATATTGCCTTCAGCGACGATGTATCCCAGGAATGACACAGTCTGAGCATGGAACTCGCATTTCTCCGCCTTGACATAGAGAGAGTTCTCCAGGAGCCGTCGAAGAACCAGCTGGACATGACGGGTGTGTTCGGACAGAGTTCTGGAGAAAATTAAGATGTCGTCCAGGTACACGAAGACGAATTTATTCAGCATGTCCCGCAGCACATCATTCACCAGCGCCTGGAATACCGCTGGGGCGTTGGTGAGGCCAAATGGCATTACCAGGTACTCATAATGGCCGGTGTGGGTGTTGAATGCTGTCTTCCACTCGTCACCCTCCCTTACTCGCACTAGGTGGTAAGCATTTCTAAGGTCCAGTTTGGTGAAAATAGTGGATCCCTGGAGCAATTCAAAAGCAGAGGTGAGTAAAGGCAGAGGGTACCGGTTCTTCACTGTGACATCATTCAGACCTCGATAATCAATGCAGGGGCGAAGAGAACCATCTTTCTTTCCCACAAAGAAGAACCCGGCACCAGCAGGAGAGGAAGACGGGCGGATGAGTCCAGCTGCCAGGGAATCCCTGATGTAATCCTCCATAGTTTTTCTTTCAGGAGGGGATAGTGAGTAGAGGTGACCTTTGGGTGGAGCAGTCCCAGGGAGGAGATCAATGGCACAGTCGTACGGACGGTGTGGGGGCAGAGATGTGGCTTTGGTCTTGTTGAACACCTCTCGGAGGCCATGGTAACATTCAGGGACATTAGAAATGTCGTGGGCAATGCTGGGGGGTACTGAGCCGGGGGGCAGCGAGGCAGCACGCAAACAGGTCAGGTGGCAGGCATTTCCCCACTCTTTCACAGTTCCGGAGGCCCAATCGAGGTGAGGATTGTGGAGACGGAGCCAAGGGTAGCCCAGGATTAGGGGTTGGCCTGGAGAGCTGAGCAGGTGGAAGCGGATGGTCTCTCGGTGGTTTCCTGACACCATCATTGAGATGGGGGCTGTGATGCTGGTAACTGTGCCAATTGCGTGACCGTCCAGGGCCCGGGCTGGAACAGGAGTGGACAAGCGATGGCTTTCCAAGCCCAGCTGACGAGCAAGTCCTGTGTCAATAATGTTTGCTTCTGCGCCAGAGTCCACCAGGGCTGCCAGGGTGTGGGTGGAATCAGACAGGTGAAGACAGACTTGGATGAGGGGTTTACGGCTGATGGAGGGCTGAATGTTCATTGAGCTCATCCGGATTCCTCCTACATCTGGTGAGCTCCGGCTTTTGCTGGACAGGTGGCGACTCGATGACCATCACCACCACAGTACAGGCACAAGTTGGAGGTGATGCGTCGCTGGCGCTCTGCAGGGGTTAGGGAGGTGCGGCCGATCTCCATCGGTTCAGACTGGTCCGGCTGGCTAGATGGTGTGGCAGGTGCGGACAGAAGGGCAGTTGGGACACTCCGTGTGCTGGTGGATGGACTCTGGCGCCCTCTCTCATGACGGCGGGCCTGGATCCTGCGGTCGATGCGGACAGCCAGAGCAATGGCTTCATCAAGAGTGGGGGGTTGATCATGGGAAACCAGCTCGTCCTTTATGTAGTCCGCCAGGCTGTGGAGGAAAGCATCCACCAATGCTTCCATGTTCCAGGAGCTCCGACTTGCCACGGTTCGAAAGTCGATGGAGTAATCCGCAACAGTCCTTCTGCCTTGGCGAATACTCATCAGGATCCGAGATGCCTCGGCTATTGTGGATTCCAAATCGAATACCTTGAGCATCTCCTCTGCGAATAGGTTGAAGGTTGCACATGCTGGGGTCTGGCGCTCGAACTCCGCCGTTCCCCAGAGTCGAGCTCGGCCCGTCAGGTGAGTGATCACGTAACCGACCCTCGCCCCTTCAGTGGCAAAAGTCCTGGGTTGCAGGGTAAACTGGACACGGCAGCTCGTCAGGAACGCCCGTACCTGGGTTGGGTCGCCGCTGAACCGCTCTGGATTGCCGATCCTGGGTTCTGGGGCTCCGGCAGCCACGGTAGCAGTGGACTGGGCAGGAGACTCGGGTGCTGGGCCGGTGAGCAGGCTGGCTGGGGCTGGGCCGGTGGGAGCAGGCAGAGGAGAAAGGTTGGTGAGAAGTTGAATGATCATTGCAAGTTGTTGCTGTTGCTGCTGGAACTGCTGACGCTGGCTCAAGCCGGCTTGAAGTAGGGAGGCAATGTCAGCAGTGTTGCGGTTTACCTCTCTCTCTGTCTCTTCCAGGCGTTGCATGGCGGTGGGTGGTTCTGGTTCGTCGGTTTCCATGCTGGTTCGACCGTGCGCTGGGTCCATGTTTGGTCAGATCGTACTGTCAGACACCAAACAGGACGAGGACCACAATTGCGTCACGTTCAAAAGTTTATTTAAGGGTTGGGGGTTTCAGGGGTTCCGGGGGGGGTACAGGAGTTCCAAGAGTCTGCGTGTGTGTGTTCCCCCAGTAGCCGAACAGCGAAGGCAGGAGCTGGATGATCCGGGAAGTCCTGGGGGAAACACACACACAACAGCAATTGAAACGAAGCAGCAGTACAGTCAAGGACTAGGCGGTATTCGTAGAAGAGGGACGGAAGGCAGGTCAAGATTACCGGGGCTGGAGAACACAGAAGTAGTCGAGCGGGTCCGGGATCACAGGCAAAGAGTCAGAGGCGTTTTCAATAAACAGGCAGGTAACTGGTGCTGGTTGCAGACGATCTGACAAGTGTGGACTGAAAAGCAAGGCTTTATATAGAGGGCATGATGAGTGGTGAATGCAGTGCAGCTGGTAGGTAACGAGGGTGAGGCAGAGCAGAGCAGGAACAGGTGGAGGTCATCAGACTTCAATCAGCACGTGTTACCAGGCAGAGAGAGAGCTCATGACAGGTATAGCAGAGAAGAGGATACTGAATTATTTGTTACATGTGTTAAATACAGTGCATTTAATTAATATTACCTCTTAACGTTTACAATGAAAATAGTTTATTCAAAGTTAGAATTCAAAGTTTGTCTCATGTGTCAAAGATGTGTGGGGTTGTAGGAGGACAATGAAGCCATTGTATGTGTAAATTCAGAGTTATCTTCTTGTGTTGTGGCAGAACAGGTTTGCTCAATGAGTATGATGACATCATGTCAATTATTTGAATAGAGTTGGATGATTCAGCGAAAAATGTCAATTGATGGCTGCTTAGTGGAACAGACTGATTAGGAATATGGCTTTAGGTAAACAGCTCATTTTTGGCGTGCAAGCCTGCTCAATACGATTTCTTTTTTTTTTTTTTGTGATTATGATTTTTTATTTTCAATCAATAAACAACACATATAATACGATTTCTTTTATATAACATTTTTTCTTTCAATTGCCGGATACAGCCTTGTAACTCATTACTAGCTATATTTATTTCATTTTTTGACCCTGGTTGAAATTTGGACCCAAAAGATCTGAAGATCAAATTATCGCACATTATCACATGTTTCTGTTACCTGCTGTGTGTCAGACATGACTGATAGCCATTTCAATTTGGCACAACAGGGAACATAAGCGTGAGATGGGGACACACCCACTCCACTGTTTTTACCATTTAGGGGTCACTACTGAATACATCCCAGACCAGTAGCCTACCCCATCCTTTACACCAGCAGTTCTCATCGTGGAGGTTGTGAGGTCATTTGAGGGTAAGAAAAGTAACTTGGAGTAAGGAGTAAGAAAAATAACTTGTTTTAAATCTGCCGTACATTCTGAATAGAGCGAAATACACTGAAATAGCAGAGGAGGCAGCCAAGCGAGGTTGGAGTGCACGATTAAGGCCTATTGAAATCGGTGCACGGTGTTTGTGGCCAGATCTGCTATTGGCTTGCTGTCTGAATTGGGCATTTGTGTTCGAAGTCTAAGGCAGGTGGTTAGTAACATGTCCTTGGCAGCAGAACAAGCAAGCGAATGGTTGTGGGTAAGGAGAAGTTACCCTTCCTGGGGCGCAAGCTAAGGTAAGCTAACTGGCTCATTTGTTTTGTGTTTGTGATGGACTGTGCCTAGGTTGACGGTGGTTGGCTAGGGTTTTTTATGGTTATGGTTCAGTCCGCATCAACGGGACGGACCAACCTAGCCAACCTAGACCATGCCTAGTTTGGTTAAGGGTATTTGAATGTTTGTTGTGGTAATATGGTGGCAGCATGGGGCATAAGCTAACTGGCTAATTTGTTTTGTGTTAGTGATGGGGCCTAAGCTAACTGGTTAAGCTAACTGGCTAATTTGTTTTGTGTTTGTGATGGACTGTGCCTAGGTTGATGGTGGTTGGCCAGGGTTTTTATGGTTATGGTTCAGTCCACATCAACGGGACACACCAATCTAGCCAACCTTGACCATGCCTAGGCTGGTTAAGAGTATTTTATGGTGGCAGCATGGAGGGGAGTGTCTCCAGGACGCTGGTTTCACTGTTAAGCCTTCATGAGGTGTCGTGGGCCTAACTTAACCCTCTAGGCGCCACGGTCGACTTTTGTCGACAAGATGCGGTACTGAATAAAACGGCCAATTTAGTCAAATAGGGTGTCATATTTCGTTCGACCTCCACTCCACTAGATGGCAGACATGTCATATGTCATCCCGAGTCCAAAAAAGGGCATGCTTTAAACAAAACCTTCGCGCTACAACGCATTGAATCAGTGCGTGCAATACCGGAGCTTGTGTGCATGTGAGCCACTTTATCAGAGCGATATTGTCAACGTCAGCGAGTATTTGCATTAGATTATCGTCTAATGATATCAAAAAAGTTTACCCGAAATTAAGTGTTGGGTCTTCTATTCGCGGACCCTGATTCTGAAGGGGAATATCTGCCTTCAGAAAATGACGGTGATTCGTTTAGTGAGGCTTCAGATGCGTCCGTGCCTTGCAATGATGCAGCTGGACAAAGTGAGAGTTTAGTCCATAGTTTAGCTTACACCAAGCACAAGCGTTGAATCGTTTGCCCAATGTCACTGGTGGGAATAATGTTTCACGGGTTCGGAGTGTTCATCGGGAAATTAGCAGGGTGTTAGTGGTTTGGCGAACGAGGCTGGAGGTAGCCTACTGTCAATGTGGCGCTAGCTTCTGTCTTCTGAACGTGTGCCTCTCCGCAATCGCGGCGACAGTAACGTGGTGGAGCCTTTGTCTAATGCCACTGGGTATGTTAGACGAGGTCGAAGTGCTCATAGGACAGTTAGGGGGGAACGTAGAGGCAATGTGGGGAGTCGCAATGAGAATGACAGAAGGCCTAGTCCGAGCTGCACAAATTCTCTCCACTCGACGCGAGCGCGAGGCAGATCTGGCCATGCTGCTCGCAACAGGAGCAGAGGTGGTGACACGGGGCAGGAGAGCCATTAGGCCATGCATAGTCTATCACAAGATGATGGGAATGCCGGCCCTGTATGGATAGGATATGGATAGTCATTATCTCTACAGCAAAAGGCCTGCTACATAAAAAAAGAATTGTCAGCCATTTATTAGTAATGATTTACACTGTTGATTATCTATTTCCCTGACCATTTAGGACATATATGTGTTCTTTTTTGTGTGTTCATGTCCTTGTGATGTGTGTCTTTGTCAGCTAAGAAAAAAACAAACAAAAAAAACATCAACAAAAACAACAAAAAGAAAACAAATACTAACATTGTCTCTTGTCTTGTCTCGTCATCTCACTCCTGATCTGTGCCTTGCCGTGGCAAGTGAGCTTTTGAACTAAACAGGTCTTGTCTACTTGTGTTTGTGTGTCATCTGAATAATATATATGTGCCCCATACATGGAATCAGAGTGCCTACTGTATGTAGTAAATGGAAAATATCTACAGCAAAAGGCCAGCCTACCGCTACATGCATTTGGTTTGTTTCTGCCATTTATTAGTAATGATTTACACAGTTTGTTTACTACTTAGTATTTACCTGAGCATTCAGTATTGTGCAATATAGCATACAGAAGGTGAGGGACATTTTGGGGGGAAAGAAGTGGTGCATTTTATCATTCAAACATGCGACTTTTCATGAAAATTCTATAATCCAAGATGGCCGCCACCATATGATGTCATAATATGCAAATTAGATATAAACATTTAATCCCTACATAAACTTTGGGTCATCCTTAATATTTCTCTAATTTACAGAAAGTCTCTATCTCTTATCACTTTTAAGATATAGCCTTTTGAAATGAAGATGTCAAAATCGAACGTTTTGAAAAAAAAAAACTCTGGCGCCTAAAGGGTTAAGTGCGCACAATGTTCACCTATGACAGCAAAAAGACTTTAAGATGAACATGAAGCAGGCTTGCCATGACAGAAATAATGATAGCCAGCCTTCAATGTCCTCTTTTGTCACTTCTCCAAGCATACACCTGAGAGCGAGGCAAGCCCTCACAGAGAAATGCGTTGAGTTTTGCTGCAGGGACATAAGTTTCTTCATTCGGATTCATTTGCAATACATTCCATTCTGAATAAACAAACATAGTTTAGCCTACATTCTTCATCCTCCGTTGCATTATTCATTAATATAATTCTAAACGGATTTCTGTAGCTCAAACAGCTCAGAATTGTAGTTGAGAACGTCAGTTATAATGGCCCACGTATTTAAAAAATGTCGGGTTTAAATCGGGCTCGGGCTCATAATTACAGTTAATGTGTCGGGCCGGGTCGGGCTCGGGCACAATGTGCACGGGCTCGGGTAGGGTCGGGCTTGATTTTTTGGGCCCGATCTAAGCTCTAACTAGATGTACCGCAGAGCGGTACAAAATATGACCGTGGCCCAGTCCAGCACATTTTTTCCACAAAAATAAATCACGCTGAAAGGCCTATATGATTCTAACTGTCTCACTAAATTGCATTATCCACACTCAATTCTCACTGGTATCTGCTACACAACAAGTACCAAAACATGATTAGTTCATAGATTTCACATGTAAAATTCATTTTATACAACCCCACCCCCATCTTGCCTGTTCATAATTCTGAGAAATTCTTGAATATGTGTCATACGTATGATTACTGTGAATGTATGTGTGTGCGTGTATATCTGCTTATGCACATGTGTGCACATGGAATGGGTTAACATGACCCCTGGAGGCAAACATACAAAAAAAATGGTCCTCCTAAACCTTACGGTTCTCAAGATATTCACAGAAAACTGTGTCTGCCCTACCCTCCTTTCGGGGGGTCCAGTCCAGCGTGGGGGCTACAGATCAAAACGAAAAACGATGGTTCCATGCTATCCATGTGGGATTACATGCCCACCAAGTTTCGTGTACCCCGGTCTTTCAGTGTCCCGGGAATCCTTGTTGGTGTACGTCACTAAATGTACACATAAATTATTTTATTGTAAGGCCCCCCATGAACGAAAGTACACAAAACTTGGCATGCATTCGGAGGGTGTCATAATGATCCTACACTTTTAATTTCGTGCAGTTTTGACCTTGTCAGCCAGAGATATTGTGATGAAAACACCTAATTTTTTGCTTTTTAATTTTTAACTAGGTGGCGCTATACATGAAATAAGTGGTAATGGGATGGGTTGACATGCCCCCTTAAGACCAACATACATAAAAAAGGTGGACCTCCTAGGCCCTACGGTTCTCGAGATATTCACAGAAAACTGCACTCTCGCGGTAGACCCGCGGGTCCCGACTATAAAGAGTGCGGCGCGGGACAACTTTTGAAAGCTCTTTACGGGAGCGGGCGGGATGAGAGAGGTGCGTTCGCGGGTGCGGGACAAACCGATGATTCACTGCACTTCCCCAAATTAAATATTAAAATTAAATATGGAAATGATTAAAGTAGTGTTCATAACTATAGTTCAGCTGGATGTTCTGTTAGGCAGCATTAAAAAACGGGGTTTAAGCATAACTGACGGATAGCAGGCCTATAGCCTATATTGTCGTTTACATTATATTATTATAATATTGCGGGAGCGGGCGGGCGCGCAGACCTCTAGTTTGAAACTGGTTTCTGGGGATAAGGTTTACACGATCCTTGACTGGGCTAGTGCCTGCTGTGTTAATATGACCGTGCTGATGCAAATGAAAATGCAAATGAAAGGACATTATTATTATATAATTGTATAACCATTTGTGTAAAAATATTGTTGTGCTGAGTTCTAAGAACAGAGAGTTCATGTTGTTGTGCTGAGTTCTAAGAACAGAGAGTTCATGTTGTTGTGCTGAGTTCTAAGAACAGAGAGTACAAGTTAAGTGTGCACCCAGACAGACAGGAACTGCACCCTATCTCTGTGTGTGTGTGTGGGTGAGATAGACTATCTCACATATTTTCTGTGTGTATCTGTACAATAAAAGACACAGCTTTTGGGCTGCAGAGTCAGAGACTGATGGTGTGAGGAATTCTTCCTTACATTAGCAGGCTCTCCTCTTGGTACCAGAGTTTGTGGGCAAAGCCATAGTCCTACTACGTGTTGTGGTTCTTGTATCTATATGTTGGGGTTAAATTCCCTGACAGTTAAATCCATAGCCTAGATGAGCATTGCGCATACGTTACAACTTGACGTGATGGTGAAGCTAAATGCCCAAGAAACGTCACGTCATAAAAGTTGTAGGCCTATAACGCAAAAACGTAATTACAGCTTGTTCGTGGTGGTGTAGTGCTGCCTAATTGAAATGGGATAGGCAAGGGTTATCTTATATTCGCCTGTGGCACATTTATTGGGGTTTTAGCCTCTTTTAATTTATTTGTTGAGGAACTGATAAAGACTGAGCAGCAGAAAAGTCATAGTCGATACATAAATTGTTTATTATTATAATTAGGCTATTGATAGCTTACTATTACTTTACTACTATTACTGTTATTATTATTATTATTCGGATGAGGCAAAGGAATGTAAATCTGAGTCTGAAATGTTGGCTACAAACAGTCTATACTGCTGTAACTGCACTGCTGCTATTATTAATTGTTAACTTCCAGGAACTATTTGAGGCTTTCATTAGCTGCCATTGTTGGAAAAAATGGAACATTAGCGTCAATGGAGTTGTCGCAACTCTACCTTTATATGGCTATGGGTTAGCCTATTCCCCGTCTCCTAGAGTTAGATAAGTGAGCAAACATATTTTTGTCTCCTTACATGCATTGTCTTATAGCTTAGTGAATGGAATCTCTCGTTGCATTGTTAGTGAGTGTCAGCAAAGTGAGCCAATAAAAAAATCCCTAATTACTTGTGGCCTGGTATTCACAACGAGTAGGCTACAACCTGCAATGCAGATTAAGAGGATGAGGCGATTTAGGCAGATATATTGACTTGAGACTACCGTATATTGGGGCGAAGCACTGCTACTTGGGTGCAGAGATATCACGCAACACACCTTGTTTCACTCGCCACAGCACAAGACAATCTCTAGGCTACTCTTTAAAAATACAAGATACTTGGCGATTCTGACCTTTTGACGATAAACATGCCCCAACTGGTTCCTAACAAGTCAAGAACTAGGCCTACAGTGCATTCTCCTCCAAGATGCCTGGAGCGTTGTGCTCAATGTTCCCAAATATGTTGCTGGCTGCACTGCATTCTAAGCAATTCTATGTTACACACCCCATAGCTGTTTTGTCATTCAAAATGTTAGAATGGCTTAGAATGCAGTTATGTAAGACATGTTATGTAGGCTATGTAGAGTATTGGTCTTCACAACTGAACGTAAATGCCCCCGCCCCTTTTTTACAATATAAAAATGTCTAGTAATTTGTTATACCAATAGGCCTACTATAATAACAGTGACGCATGGGGATTTGAAGAAAGAGGACCGATGCAGGCTAATTTTTTAGACCATTAGTAATTAAACAAAGTGTCATCATCATGGTCATGCGATCATTGAGGGCGAAGAGTGTCCAGCGCTCCACGCTCAACTTCTTTACTATTATGAGTGCACCATCCGTGTAGCCTACTTGCAGCGCACTTTGTTGTCAAAATTATCAGTGTGAATGCACTCATGTGAATGAATACACAGTGCTAGTGACGACCTAGTGACCATCCAAAGGATTTACATCTTATTATTGTGTATAAAAATATTAGCCTGGGTGTTCCCATGCTGCCTTGCGCGCGATTTGATTCACGCTGCTAAGGCAGCCTGGAGACCATGGAGCAAATTTTCGCCTGAGATAGGGAACCAATCACAGAACAGGTGGGAAAGCAAGACGATGATGAGCTATGCACAGACGCATTTGATAGACATCCGTGGCACCCAATAAACGGATCTGGGCATTTTTTTCAAATAGGAGAAAATGAACGTTTGGTTCCCAGACCACGTCTCATTGAGAAGTGGTGGCGCTAGCCAGAAAATATTACATTAAAGGAAAAATGGTTGTGCTTTTGATTTTTGAATATTTTTAAAAACAGTATAGTTCTCTACTTCAACTCAATTAACATTTTGACTTTGCAACTTTCACTTGTATTGGAGTAATATTTGACAAGGTGTATCTGTACTTTCACTTAAGTAAAGGAATTGTGTAGGCTACTTTGTTCACCTCTGCTATTGGTTTTACCAAGAATATTTGGCAGTATTTTTAAACAACAAAAATACACACCTTGTAATACACACAAGTATTTTGGTAGAAAATGCAAAGCCATCCTCCTTCTAACCTCTGTGCGTGAGACCTTCTCAGCAGCAAGCACATGCTCCAGTACAGAATATACGGTCCCCACTGACGTGCAAATGAGCGATAGAAAACCGCAAATGAAAGCTTGATATTTTTGTTGCAAAGCACAACGCTGATATGGGTGTAAGCTTGAAATGCCATCAGTCATTGATGATGATTTATTGATCGTTTCGGTTAGCTCCGTGGAGCAAATTAAATTGTTTAGGCTATATCGAACCCATCGAACCACATCAAAGGGATCAGAGGATCCATCACAATATCACACGATCCAAGTGAGACGACAAATGGTAGCATGTTCAGGGATGTTCATCCCTTCTCACAATAGAGACCTGCATTCCATGCAAAATAACGTTGCAATGTAACGTTAACGATGAACTTGAGGCTGCTGAAGTTGGTAGGGGCAGAAAATAGTTGTTTTTATACAATTTTACCCATGCCGCAAGTCAAGTCATTACAAGTCAAAGGGGCAAAGTCAGAGTCGAGTCTTGAGTCAATAGCATGGAAGTCCAAGTCGAGTTACAAGTCATTTCTAATTTTGTCAAATCGAGTCTGAAGTCATGAAAATCGTGACTCGAGTCCACACCTCTGGTATATACTGTACATGTATAAGTATAAGTATACGTATAAGTATAAGTATATATAGGCAGGAGTAACAGAATTTGGCTTAAGCAGTGATGAGAAATGTTATGCTTAAGTGTCAGCCCCTAAAGTATAAAGTATAACTCCTTTGATCCCGTGAGGGAAATTTGGTCTCTACATTTATCCAAATCCATGAATTAGTGAAACACACTCAGCACACAGTGAGGTGAAGCACACACTAATCCCGACGCAGTGAGCTGCCTGCTAACAGCGGCGCTCGGGGAGCAGTGAGGGGTTATGGACTCTTATGAACTCTTCATATACTCTTTTGATCCCGTGAGGGAAATTTGGTCTCTGCATTTATCCCAATCCGTGAATTCTTGTTAAGTTTACATTTCTCTGTGTTTGCTCTGTTGCTAAGCGCCTTGTTTTGTGCAATGCTGCATCAAAGGTGTGACATACTGTAGATAAAGATTAATTTGTGCTGGGACATTTCCTGAAGAGGCCCTGAGAGTCTCCTCTAAATCATTTGTCTTATGTCATTTGTCATTTGTCTTGTCATTTGAACATAGACATCTGATTTTTTCTTCTAAATATATTCAGGTGTTGTGTGGTTTGACCTCTGGAGTATCTCAGGGTTCTGCATTAAACTCTGTCTGGTCCTGATTGTCTGATGGTTTAAAAGTATGGATAGTTTTGACATTATCACCATCCTAGAATGTGTCAAGTATCAAATAATCACATTTTAAGTTCTGTTAAAAGCTATTTATTGGGGTTTTAGACGTTTCATAAATGTGCACAAAGAACAAAACAGCCTGTGCTATGATAGAACACAACCAGTCATTTAAGGGCAGTGACTCAGAACTCAGGAACTGAGGGGGAAGACACTGTCAGTTTAACCGTTGACCTTTGACAGAGAGTATATTGTGGAGCCTGAGTGGCTGAGATTTACTGTACAAGTTAGGTCACACACACCACTCCAACACACAAACACACACGCACAGAGTGAGAGAAAGAGAGGGAGACATTGAGAGAGACAAACAAACGAACACGCACATACACACACACAAACACACAAACACAGAGAGAGAAAGAGACATAGAGAGAGACAAACAAGCACCCCCCCCCCCACACCCAAACACACAAGCTTGAACACCCTTTACACTAAACCCAAAACTAAACCCAAAAGCAGAAGCTTCTGATGAAAAAGAGTGTAAGTACATTGTATGCCTGTGCATTCTAGCCTGCAGTCTCAGATGGCACAGCTTCTTTCTTTTGAAAACAGGTAATGAGAGGGCAAACAAGGATCCTCAGCTCAGCTCCCATTTTAGATAGTGCTTATTTTTAGACTTATTCATTTGGCTCATGCAAATGGCATCACTGAGTTTAACACCTACCAGCTTTGCACATGCAAATAAGCCTGCTGATGGAGGCAGAATCATAGAGGTTCTGTTTGTGTGTTTATCTACGAGCCAAACAAAATCCAAACAAACACATCAATTATAAGAGAACCTTGAGTAATATATTTTCTCAGAGCATGAAACATTGTTGAGCAAAAGTTACAAAGGCATATGACCAATAGTAAGAGCTCCTATATTATATCCTATATAGAGTAAGTTTGTGCTGCCATCTAGTGGAGATCCTATGGAATACACAATGTTGGCGACATTGCACCACTTATCACACACACACACACACACACACACACACACACACTAACACACACACACACACACACACTGAAATTGCAAAACATAATGGCAATTCGTATATGGCGTGTCTCATGGACGGATTATGAACTTTCGGGCCCCTGGGCCCAGATGTATTAAGGGCCCCCCACTAATTGTTGCGGAGGTGGGGGGGGGGGGTAGGGTTAATTTAGTTGATGTGATTTCCTGTATTCTGGTGCATTTTGGGAATGGCCAATACTTTACAGTTTTTTCTGAATGCTTAAACACATTTTTTGTAACTATGGCTTTTTTTACAAAACTCTACACACAAATGGCAAAACCACTCACTGAGTTCGCAAAACTAAAAGCACAAACACTGCTTTGCACTCAGTTTGCAATTTTGTAACACACACTTTGCACAACTGTAGGCACAATGGCTATTATTTACACTATTTTGCCAACTCTCTGGCACACTTTCTCATGTGAAAACTGTTTTAGATAATTAGTTCACTTTGCAATCAGCCTAAGCACTATAAATAAGCCACAGGTAATGTACAATGGGTACGATGGAGTGAGCAGGAAGAGTGAGAAGAGAAAAAAACAGACAAAAAAACAGTCTACATGTGGGGATATTGTCATGTCAGGCCTGGATACGGCATTCCAGAATATATTTTTCCCGGTGCCTTGGACTAGGACATTGCATGTGATGTAGACAGAATTTTGAGAGAGACGACCCGATGTAGACTGATTTGTTTTGTCTCAGTGAAATGCTATTTTGTGTTTTGACTTGGAAAAACACACTTGTGTTTGTTTTGATGTGTGTAAATAAACACTAATACTTGAAGTTTGGATCCCTGTATGTTTACAGAACTATGACAAAAGTATGACCTCAAACTGACATAGTCTACCTTGTGCACAGAGAAAGCAAAAGCCAGATGTGTTTTTTATTCATACCATCAGTGTGTTGTTGGCACATTGTGTGCTTACTATTGTGATGGCTTGTGTTTACTGTTAGATACGAAAACACCATTTTTACGAAGGTGTGAAGAGTTAAGCAAGGTGTGTTAGCTTTTGCAAGAGAACTACAATGTTTTGCTGATTGGGTGAGAGGTTTTGCCATTTGTGTGTAGAGTTTTGCAAAAAAAGCCATAGTTACAAAAAATGTGCTTAAGCAATCAGAAAAAACTGTAATTCAATCAGATTCATAGCATACTTCCTGATGTGTTGATATTGAGGCAATGATTCCATGCAATGGCTTGGGCTTCAGGGCCCCCGACCTGGTAGGCCCATGCAGTAATCCATCCCTAGCATGTCTGGGGACAGGTGTGGAGTAGCCTTCACAATAATCGGCGAAATGGAAAATAACTTTTTATTTTATTTTCATAGGCCTTATTTGTGAATGATCAGTAGGCGTAAAGGGTGGTCCCATACCAGTTTCAATGACACCCACGCGTTAGTTACATGGAAAACGACATTTCTTTATTAAACGGGGAGCCCCCTGTTTTAAGGCACTGCGACGATTTAAATGTACTGGCACTAAATAATGTTATCTCTTAGCGTTCATTTGCAACCTCATCAATAGGAATAAAGGTTTTGTGTGTGACGCAGAGGACAAACTTGGAGCAGGTGGACGTGGAGCCGACAGTGACAGTAAGCTAAGCAGATGCAAATTCGCATTGGATGAACGGACATTCCCTGTCTCTCTCTGTCTATTTCTCTCACTTGCCCCAACACATACACGCCTAGTAGCCTGCGTGGTGAGCGCGCCCAGGAGCACTTGCGCGCGCTCAGAACGCGCTGTTCAGGTGTGCCCAGTGGTATTTGCATTGGAGTTCGACCGCTCCGGGATTTCCTCATGACTATCACTGAGACATCTGAAGAACCGTTGACCATGGTAAAGTATTGCTGCTTTATTCCCCTCAGAATTGTTATTGTTTAACATTAGGTCTAGACTGCTTTCGCTTTGATGGATCACTAAGAGTATATTTAGGTTCTGATTGTGTTGTAGCAGCCTAATGTTAGTGACTTTAGTTGGCTTATGTCGTGAATCCACGCAATTGATGTAGGCTAACCGTATTTGATTTTTGAAATATAAACTGCCGTGTAAAATACTTCCGAATTAGCAAATTAGGCTACATTGTTTTGTAAAAACCGTTATTTTCATGCAATGTTTACATCGTAGATTGTGGCATCCATGCAGGATTTCAGTATGCAGGAGGAACATTTTTATTAGCCTAATGAGCTGTAATGCTCGTCGACGACGCACACATGAGTTTACAGATTATATTGTTATCGGCTAGTTGTAGAGGGCGAGCTTTAAGTTGTTGACACACAATAAAACTTACCGCGTTTACCCACTCTTCACCAACAAATAACGATGCGCTCTGAAAAAATCTGATAAGCCCGGACAAAGTTGTCATAGGAATGCTTCCTTTTCCTCTTACGGCTCGAAAAGGAACAACGCCGTTATTATGTCCCAGCTGACTGAACCGTCGTTGTGAAGGACGAAGAGATGCAAGTTTGCCAACAGGTTGTTTGATGGAGGTTAAACTAGCAGCGCTCTGTTTGTATTCACAACGCAGTTTTACAATAACTCCCTTTGCGTGTGTGTGACAGAATGAGGAAGAGATAATTATGGGGGAAGGTAGAGTTACTTTAGTTTCTGCTTGGCCGTCAAAGCCTGATGTTCAGTATCAGAGAAAGAAACATTTACTTGGTGGATTGCAATTCCAGCAGGGCTGGGTCTATTTGTGTGTGTGTGTGTGTTGTTTCTACAGTAACTGTGATCTACCTGGGGCACCTACTACCAACAGCTCGTTCCCACTGATGATGATGTATCTTTATGTCCCCATCTCACATCTTCATTAATATATGCTGTCCCCCTTTCAGATTTAGCACACACACACACACACACACACACACACACACACACAGGCACACACACAGGCGCACACACACAGGCGCACACACACACACACACACACACACACACACACACACACACTTGCCTTTGACCTGAGTTGACCCCTCGTTTGTGAGGGGACAGCCATGTTTGAGAGGACAAGAGGAAAAGAGAGCGAGAGGGTTCCGGGTCAGGTTCAGTGCAGTGAGCTCCTCTGCTCCTTGACCAAGCAGTGGCGCCCCAGCTGTTTCTGCAGCTCATTTACATACATTGTGACTTTGGGACCAGGAAGTGGGCCTGTGAGAAAATAAGCCAGCTTCTGCTTTTGCCAGCCGACAGCCTTTCAGTTTACAGTAATGACCACACTGGCAAATATGCACGGGCACACACAGACACACACACACACACACACACACACACACACACACACACACACAAACCCCCCCCCCCCCACACACACACACACACACACTCACACAAACGCACAGACAGACACATAAACATGCACAGATGCAGGCACAAACACACACACACACTCGGACAGACACACACACAGACACACAGACGCATTGCATAAACACACACACGGACAAACACACACACACACACACACACACACACACACACACACGCACACACACACACACACACCATGCACACACAATGTAGCCCACAATCTCCCACAGATCAGTAATGTGTGATAAAAAAAAGGGAAAGTTACTTTCAGGCTGACACACAAATTGGAGTTGGATTGTGGTCTGAAGATCCCAGATATATTTGTTTAAAGAAACTGAACATTATCTTTTATACCACAAAATAGATAATCTAATGGCAATTTTCTAATGGATTTGCCATTTGCCATCTAATGGATCTATTTTTTATATGTCCTTTTTTATTATTGATATCTTTGGCTGTTGACACGGGTTGCATAATAGTTTTTGTGTCCACACACACACACACACCATCATGTTTACTTTGCGGCTAGCTCTCGTGCCTTCGTTGTTGTTTGTTGTCGTATGTTGTTTTGTGCTGTTGTTTACATACATGTTTGTTAGGTTGTCCGCTTGCTAACTTTTAGACCAAAAACTTTACTGGCTTCACCAGTAAAGTTGAATATGCTCATGCATGTCTGATCATACAAGACAATGTTAACTTGAGTCTGTCCTCTACACTGGAAGTGGCTGTGCTGAACAGTTTTATATGCAAAGCAGTCTTTAATCTTTCACTGTCAGTGTTGTGTAAGTGGAAGTCAGGATGAGAATTATCTGTCACTGTGTGTGTGTGTGTGTGTGTGTGTGTGTGTGTGTGTGAGAGAGAGAGAGAGAGAGAGCGAGAGAGAGAGAGCGAGAGCGAGAGAGAGAGAGAGAGAGAGAGAGAGAGAGAGAGAGAGAGAGAGAGATGAGGAGAGAGAGAGAGAGATAGAGAGGAGAGAGAGAGAGAGGAGAGAGAGAGAGAGAGAGAGAGAGAGCTTGTGTGGGGTGTTTTTGCACATTCATCGCATTTTAATTCACACATTTTCCTTTCGACAGAGTTTTCTTTGACAAGTTTAAAAAGTAAGTGGAACTGTTTTTTCCCTCTTATTTAAAGCATTCATTTGAATATGTATTTAAACAATGTATATGTGTATTTAAACCATGCATTTACATATGTATTTATGTGGTTAAATGTAGTGGATTGAAATTGAAAATGCAATCTGTTCTGAAGTGCACATTCACATTCCTGACATCTCTCTCTCTCCCATCACTCTCCACCTTTTCATCATTCTTCTCTCTTCATCCCTCTCTCTGTCTCATTTTATTATCTATATATCCTCTGTCTCCTGCCTCTATCCTTTTCTTTTGTGTTTTCCTCTCCTTTTTCTCTTACTCCCCTCTTTGTCTATGCTTTCTCTTTCTCTTCCTCCCTCTCTCTCTCTGTCATTCTCTCCATTTCTCTATTCTTGCTTCCTCTCTCTCTCTTTCTCCCCTCCCTCCCTTCTCTCACCCTGTCTCTCTTCCTCTCTTTCTACGCTCCTCCCTCGCCTTGTCTCTCCCCATCTCTTCCTCTCCCTCCCTCCCTCCCTCCCTCCCTCTATCCCTCCATCTCTCTATCTCCTCTCCTGCAGGCACAGTGCTCCCCCTGCTCCCCCTAAGAGAATCGGTAGGTCAGCATGGATGTATGATCTCTCTCTCTCTCTCTCTCTCTCCTCTCTCTCTCTCTCTCTCTCTCTCTCTCTCTTCTCTCTCTCTCTCTCTCTCTCTCTCTCTCTCTCTTCTCTCTCCCTCTCTCTCTTCTCTTTATCTCAATTCAATTCAATTGGCTTTATTAGCATGACTGTTCTTTTACAGTGTTGCCAAAGCAGTGCTGTATAAAAAATTAACAACAGTAGTTGTGATAATAATTAGTAGTGATAATAAAAATAATTACAATGGGAAAAACTCTCTCTCTCTCTCTCCTCTCTCTCTCTCTCTCTCTCTCTCTCTCTCTCATCTCTCTCTCTCTCTCTCTCTCTCTCCTGTCTCTACTCCCTCTTTCTCCTGTGCTTTCTCTACTTCCTCTCTCTCTACTCCCTCTCTCTTTCGCATGCACTTTCTCTACTTCCTCTCTCTCTCTCCTTCCTCTGTCTCTCTGTCTCTCCAATAAGTGACTTGGTTGGCCAGCATATACACATGAAGGCAGGGCTGTGGTCGTTGGTCTCTAGTCTCTGGTGTGTGTCTGGTGTCAGCAGTGAGCGCTGATCTTATCCCATCCTGCTATCTGATGGCTAAATGTCACACTGGCACACAGGATTACGCAGAGCCAGGCTTCTCAGAGGCTATTTGTCAAACCTTGCTCTTTGTGATGAAGCCACAATATGTTGCATGGTGTGTGGTTGTGTGCACGGTGATGGTAATGTTGAGTTCACTAGTTCACATTCCTGAATTTGCATAAAGACATAAAATCATAATACATAAAAGCATAATACATAAAAGCATAATAGAAAAGCATGTTTGGCGAGGTCTCTGGCCATGGTCCTGAAGGGCTTCACGGAATCGTGCCGGAGTTGACTGTGCAGGCAGGAGTCAGGCAGGATTCCGCCATACATCCCCTTATTCTTTAACTATGGAAGACGTGTAAGGGGAGGTGGTGGGGTTGCGAGCAGAGTAACACCGATGCTGCAACTTCGGCAGGTAGACTGTAAATAAATAACCTGACTGATTGAAGAAGGAGGCGTGGCAAATTCCGTCACGCTCCTCCCGAACTTCCGTTTGTAAAAAATAGTATGAAAAATCAGGAACAGAGTTTATTTTACAATGATGCGCATCAAGGGAGAGACAACATGACTTCACCTAAAGATCCATCAGCTGCTCTGACTAGACAAGGAAATAGCTAGCCTTCCAGGCTGATGGGAGATGGTGTTGGTCATCCCATCTCACGTGGACTACACTGAATCAGATTTTGATTAGTGGCAACCTGGCAATCCGGAGCAGATAGCTACTGACGCAGCCATGAGTGTGTGTGTGTGTGTTTCTATGTGTTTGTGAAGAGAGTGGGTATTGGTTTTCTTTGCACATAACCAAATCTATCTATTTCCTTTTAGAAAATAATTCTGGCTATGGCTGGCCGGAAGATGAATTTGTGAGTAACTGAATTCATTCAAACACAAGAATTCATTCTCTCTCTCTCTCTCTCTCTCTCTCTCTCTGTCTCCCTCTCTCTCTCACACACACACTCACACAGACACACACACGCACACACACACACACCAGAGAATGTTAATGTCTGGTTTCATGTTTACGAACACGTCTCACTTCTACCCCACACACATCCACACTACAGTACTACCTGACGAGTGTGTGTGTGTGTGTGTATGTGTGTGTGTGTGTGTTTTGTGTTCAGGATGAGGATGGAGACACATACGAGGCTCCTCCTTGTGAGCGGCCCGGCGGTGAAGATGCCAACCCGTCCACCAGAGGAGAATGTCTACCTGGGTACTTTCACCTTTCACCTTTCAACACTGCACAGTGAGATTTTCACCTCTGACCAGAAGAGTTCATAACAATAATGTGTGTATGTTTTGTGTGTGTGCGTGTGTGTGTGCGCACGCTTGAAGATGGAGGCTTCTCCGGCAGAGCGTCCAACCCTGTGGTCCCAACAAGACAGGCAGCTCCACCCCCTCGGCCTACTAAGAGCAAAATGCAGTGAGTGTGTCCTTCAGTCAGCTGGTCAGTCTGTTTGTGTGTGTGTGGTGTGTGTGTGGGTGGGTGTGTGTGACACAAAAACTATTATACACATGAAAACATCTGGGGGATTGCAATATTCTAAATATTGTAATGTAATGTAAATTACATAACAAATCTCTCGGGGGAGGACACCCCCAGACCCTCTCTAATATCATATATACCCCCTACCTCCGGTGTATTGGTTATTACCCCCCCCCCCCCCCATCACTGTGAGACTTTCCATCTGTTTGTCAGTTTATTTCTCTGAATACTTGAATACTACTGCCTGTCTGAAAGTCTGCCTGTATGTCTGCCCATCAGTATGCCTATCTAAAAGTCTGCCAGTGTCTCTGTGATCATCAGTATGCCTGTCTAAAAGTCTGCCTGTACAGTATGTTGCCCATCACTATGCCTGTCTGAAAGTCTGCCTGAATGTTGCCCATCAGTATGCCCTGTCTGAAAGTCTGCCAGTGTCTGTGTGATCATCAGTATGCCTGTCTGAAAGTCTGCCTCTTTAGGTGACCATCAGTATACCTGTCTGAAAGTCTGCCTGTATGTGTGACTATCAGTATGCCTATCTTTGATCACACAGTCTCTTTGTCTCTTTGTCTCTTCTGATTCCAGTTCAAGTTCATCTAACTCACTGACATTTTAAACATCTTAAAAGAAACAAATTATACAAACGTCTTTGATACAGTAAATCATCAGATCCTGCTAAACAAACTCTCTTACTCATTGATAACAATGTTTTTTACATAATCAACAGGTTCCAAAGTTGTTATAATTGGTCATGTAATATCTCACCCCTTTGTTTGTAATATGGGAGTTCCACAAAGTAGCATTCTGGGTCCTTTACTTTTTTTTGTACATCAGCGGTCTCCCTTATGTGCGATTAGACTGCAGTGAGGAGACTCTTCTTTCTGTTGTTTGTATTGGCAGTAAGTGTTTTTTTTGCGTGCTGCTTAAACATTTAGGGCAGCCGTGGCCCACTGGTTAGCACTCTGGACTTGTAACCGGAGGGTTGCCGGTTCAAGCCCCGACCAGTGGGCCGCGGCTGAAGTGCCCTTGAGCAAGGCACCTAACCCCTCACTGCTCCCCGAGCGCCGCCGTTGAAGCAGGCAGCTCACTGCGCCGGGATTAGTGTGTGCTTCACCTCACTGTGTGTACACTGTGTGCTGTTTGTGTTTCACTAATTCACCGATTGGGTTAAATGCAGAGACCAAATTTCCCTCACGGGATCAAAAAAGTATATATACTTATACTTATACATACTGGGTGCCTCGTGGTTTGTATGCCTCTTGTGCCTCGTATTTATGCAGAGGTGCCCTGAGCGCCTCCAATTGAAAAAAGTTTAGCTCTAAGCGGAAAAGCACCCAAAGCCATTCACGTTTTTATTAAAAAATACAGCACCATGTGTTTTACAAGTGGCAAACTGCCACCTGTCTGTCTACTTACGCCCTCAGACTACCTGCTGTACGCTGATGATATTTTTGTTATTTTGTTACGCTGATAATATGTATTTTTTCTTTCTGATTCTAATCCTGAGGTTCTGAACTCTGAACTCGCCTCTGATCCTCATTATTTACATTTCACATTTCAGTACCAGGTTTAGTCAGAGATATTTTTTTTACAAACACACACACACACACACACACACACACACACACACACACATACACACACACACTAAAACAATAGCATCTGGCACATTTTAAAAGTCATACAAACACTTTTCATTAGACAATTACACCAGCAGTCTAGACCAGCCGTACACATACAGTCTGGTCATTTCATACCGCTGAAGTCCTCTTCTCTCTGATTGTCTGTGTAGCTGTCTGCATTGTCTTTATTCCTACACGTCTCTGCTATGTGTTGCTCTGTTTTTATGTCATGATGTGATTATAAACCTTTTCTCTGCTGCAGAACAGGAACCTGTTGTAAACCAGTTTTAACTGAGTCAGGCCCATCTGTGACTGTTAAGTTACTTTTAATATTTCCCTGTATAATAAATTAAATGGAATGAAAAGCAATCTCATCTCTCTCTCTCTCTCTCTCTCTCTCTCTCTTTTTTTTTTTTTTCCACTCTACGATAGAAACCAGTGTCAGTTCCTGTAGAACCTGAAGATTTTTACATCGACCCCAATATCAAACGTGAGCAGTCTTCCCTTACACACACATGCACACACACACACACACACACACACACACACACACACACACACACACCACACACACACACACACACAAACACACACACACACACACACACACACACATACACCTGCATGCACACAATCCTTTACCAACATTTGGACAAAAATCAGCTGTTTATTAACCAATTAATTATGCTGTTAAGGTATTACAGTAAGTGACACTGCAGTTACAGTTTTTTTCAGTCGCTAACAAGCGTTTGTCTAACCAGTTGTCACATTTTCAAAACTCTAAACACAATTAGCACAGCATCGGTCTTTTGTGGCCATACCATTCACACATTTTTTGTCGTTTTCACACAATATGCAGTCAGTAAACACATTTCCACAATGCTTTCATTTTCTTAACAGACAAGCTATACCTCCCAACAAAACAATGGATTGTTTTTGTAGTATTTACGAATGTTAACACACAACATCCCACAATAGCAAACACAATATTCCAAACCTTAGATACACTATCAAAACCTCTGCTTCTGCTCTGCTTCTGCTACCAAATGGTTTTATCCCAGGTACATCGCCTTGGATACAGTTTTTTTCAATCGCTAACAAGCGCTTACCCATACTTCAGATACTTTTTCTAAACTCTTAACACAGACTCACACCAACAAAACACAATTGGCCAAATGGATAATTTTCTTCTCAAAAACACATTTTGTTAAATATATACTAACTCTTCATTTCAAAACAGAACACATCTTTCTCGGCACACACTAACTTTACCAAAACACTGGAAATCTGACTCAAAATGAAATTATTCTGTCAAAGAATAACACTTGTTTTCACTTCACAAGGTACATGCAGTCAATCAAGGTACACCAGGTTTCAAAATACTGGCTGTTGTTGACATTACAAAAACTGCATAGACTTTTATGTTTCAGTTTTACAGGTATTTGTATGCAAAACAGGCTATCCACCGTTTTTACGCTAAATTTCTTGGTTGGGAACTGTTTGTCCACATGTAATGTTTACATTCAAAAGCATTCCAGTAAAAAGCAAATCAGTTTTTTTTCCTTTACTGTTTACTACAGGAGGTACAGTAGAAATACGATAGAACAGAAAAAGATAGAACAGAAGAAGTTTTACAGTATTGCTTACAGTGAACAAAATATCTATGAAACACACGCATTCTGAACAAAAAACAACATCAAAAAGCCCAGATAAAAGGGGGGGGGGGGACTAAAAAAGTTACTTTCTAATCTCTGCGATCTTCAGAGTTACAGTAAGCCACATGTTTTCATCAACATTGCATCTAATATTATTCAAGGCGATGCACCTGGGATAAAACCGCTTGGTAGCAGAAGCAGAGGTTTTTATACTGTAGGCCTATCTAAAGTTTGGAATATTGTGTTTGCCATTGTGGGATGTTGTGTGTTAACATTCATAAATACTACAAAAACAATCCATAGTTTTGTTGGGAGGTATAGCTTGTCTGTTAAGAAAATGTAAGCATTGTGGAAATGTGTTCACTGACTGCATATTGTGTGAAAACGACATGAAATGTGTGAATGGTATGGCCACAAAAGACCGATGCTGTGCTAATTGTGTTAAGAGTTTTGAAAATGTGACAACTGGTTAGACGAACGCTTGTTAGCGAGTGAAAAAAACTGTAATATCAGATGTGATGTTGATGAAAACATGTGGCCTAACTCTGAAGATAGCAGAGATTAGATACAGTAATTGTGTGCTTTTTTTAGTTCCCCCCCTTTTTATCTGGGCTTTTTGCTGTTGTTTTTTGTTCAGAATGCTGTGTTTCATGGATATTTTGTTCACTGTAAGCAATACTGTAAAACTTTTCCTGTTCTATCATACTGTAAACAGTATTTCTACTGTACCTCCTGTAGTAAACAGTAAAGGGAAAAAAAACTGATTTGCTTTTTACTGGAATGCTTTTGAATGTGAACATTGCATGTGGACATACAGTTCCCAACCAAGAAATGTAGTATAAAACGGTGGATAGCATGTTTTGCATGCAAATACCTGTAAGACATAAAAGTCTATGCAGTTTTTGTAATGTCAACAATAGCCAGTATTTTGAAACCTGGTGTACTTTGATTGACTGCATGTACCTTGTAAAGTGAAAACAAGTGTTATTCTTTGACAGAATAATTTCATTTTGAGTCAGATTTCCAGTGTTTTGGTAAAGTTAGTGTGTGCAGAGAAAGATGTGTTCTGTTTTGAAATTATGAGTTAGTATATATTTAACAAAATGTGTTTTTGAGAAGAAAATTATCCATTTGGCCAATTGTGTTTTGTAGGTGTGAGTCTGTGTTAAGAGTTTAGAAAAATTATCTGAAGTATGGGTAAGCGCTTGTTAGCGATTGAAAAAAACTGTAATGGTGTGTTTGTTTGTCTCTCTATTTGCCCAGCACCTGAGATCGATCGGAAGGAGAAGCCTGGGAAAAAATCATCCGGCCCCAGAAAGTCAGCCCCCCCGCCAGCCAGACCCCCTCCTCTAACTACTCCTCATGAAGAAGGTGAAGCACACACACACACACACACACACACACACACACACATACTGCATGAAGAAACTAACATCCAAATAGTCAAATAACTTATGCTCCCTGAGTTTTCATCAAATATGAGTTGATTTGTATTCAATAACATTGTACACAGTGTTTTCTTCACCTTTCTTTAGAGAAGCTTGGCACAGTGCATCATTTAGATGAACATGACTATAGCACTTGATATTCCCTGGATGTAAACATTTAACACATTCTTTGCTTTTCCCTCAGATGATGTGTATCTGGATCCAAATGAAGGACAGGTTAGTTCCTTTCTAATGGTTTTTGTGTGTGTATGTGTGTGTGTGTGTGTGTGTGTGTGTGTGTGTGTGTGTGTGTGCCCTTGTTACTGTATGAAAATTGTATGGAAATCTTGGACAATTCTGTAAATGGATGCTGTGTGTGTTGGTAAGGAGGAGGCGAAAACATTCATTCCTGTCCTGTAGTACATTTGACCACTTTACAATCAAGTTGCTGTTGAGGATGCATATAGCCAACTACTATATATATGTGTGTTATATTAAGGTGTGTTACATTAATTACTCTCCCGGTAGGGTGAAGGAGACGATCTATACCTAGAACCAGCAGCAGGTTAGTGTACCACGGACGCGCGCACACACACACACACACATTTGTAGCATTACACATTTCTGTCACCAACCAAACTAGCAATATTTACTGTGTCAAGTCTTTGTATAGTATTTCTATCATCTAATGCAGTATTACGGTACAATGGTCATGGGAATTCTGGAAATGTCACAGAATTCAGTACATTTGTTTAAAGCTTTGGGAATGACACACCAGTCTGATGAAATTTTGAAAAAAAAACAATTTGAACCTTGTGAAAGTGTGCTATGTGACATGTTGGTAACCGTGTGACATGTTTGTCAGTATGTGTTCCACTGTGAGTGAGAGTGGAGGCTCTCCATAGCACCAGCAGAAGGCCATCACGCCTCCCAGCTCTCCGTCGGGTTTAACATGGGCAACTCTCATAAATACATTAAACAAAACTCAAAACAATAGAGGCTCTGATTTTTATGTCACTCAATACAGCAAGCAAGTCTGTCGTGCATGACCTATTACACCCACACTGGCGCCCCCCTGTGGCTGAGATTTGTTTGTAAAAGGGAACATTATAATTTACAATGATAAAGACAATATAAGGCGACACACTAACAGTTGCTTCATACTGTCAGTAGTAGACGTTATTAGGTGGGATATGTCCCATGCAATATTCAAAACTGGTGTTTGTCCCACCGAATATTTTCCAGGATTTTGCTTTAAAAACATGATTTCTGTTCCCATATCAGTTAAACTATGAGGGAAAAAACGTTTAGCTGACAAATTCAGCTGCATAGCCTACATATGAGTGTCTCAGTCCTTATTGAAACGTTTAGCAATTTACTGGTCTTGTTGAGAGGGATTGTGAGGATATAACACACGCTTTGAGCGAGCACAAGATAAAAAGGCTGCGCGGTAGAGTTATCTATGGATATACATGTAAGGAAAAGTAACGTTATCTAACGACTGATATTTCTGTAGAAATAACCTTTTGTTTCCAAGCCATTCCTTTCTCCAGAAGCATAGGCTATGGTATGTATCTGATTTGGCGATTAAAATATGTAGGCCTATTCCAGTCAGAAGGGTAGCTAGATGGCTACCAGGCTACCATAGTTCACTTTCAGTGCAAAGTGTCAATCAATCACCAGAAGCAAGATAGGCTGCTTACAATCCCATATGATTATAATTAGACTTTAATCCAACGTTCTGAATAATCCCATAGACTAAAGTAATTCAGCAATTTATCATGAGTTGTTACATGTTTAAGGATACAAGAAACATCAAAACATTGGTGCAAGAATCACACACACACACAGAAACAAACACACACACACATATATTAATGTACCCTAATCTAAAATGTTTGCATGTATTTCAGCGTCGACCCCACCCCCGCGAGAACCAGCAGCGTGGAAACCCACCAATAAAGCAGCTGTGCCTCCACCCAGCAGGCGAGAACTTCCACCCACTCTGTAAGAACATGGTGAACCCCCATCCACTCTGTAAGAACACAGTGAACCCCCACCCATTCTGTAAGAACATGGTGAACCCCCAGCCACTCTGTAAGAACGTGATGATCTCATATTTGAACCCCCACCCACTCTGTAAGAACATGGTGAACCCCCACCTACTCTGCAAAATCGTGATCTCGTATTTGAACCCCCAATTACTCTGTAAGAACATGGTGAACCCCCAATTACTCTGTAAGAACATGTTGAACCCCCAATCATTCTGTAAGAACATCGTGAACCCCCGATCACTCTGTACTGTAAGAGCACGGTGAACCCCCACCCACTCTGTAAGAACATGGTCATCTCATATTTAAACCCCCTACCACTCTGTAAGAATGTGGTGAACTGCTACCCACTCTGTAGGAATGTGGTGATCTCATATTTGAATCCCAAAGCACTCTGTAAGAACATGGTGACCCCCCACCCACTCTGTTAAGACATGTTAATCCAGTGCTAGTCTATCTTGATGCAACGAAATATCAAAACATGCAAATGTTTGTATGAGGCATTGAGTCCATGGATCACACTGCAGTGGCTGGCAAATTTGAGGCACATAGTAATGAGTTACTATTGAGTGAGTTCAGTTGTATTGAGTTGATCAGTTGTATGCCAGTGGCTGGTTAATATTCACATTTGAAAAAGTTAATTTCCAATCCTGCATTCAGGCGTTCCCAAGGACTAACGGTTACAATTTATTGTCTCTTTCATTTCAGTCATTCATTCATTCATTCTTTCTCACTGTCTTTCATCCATTTCTCTTTCTCTCTTTCTCTCTCTCTCTCTCTCTCTCTCTCTTTGCAGGACTAAGCCTCCCATTCCCAGATCTGTAAGTGTTACTGTAGTTGCAAGTGTATAAGTGTTTTACGACATGTAGTGGTGCAGGACCACCCGGGGGCCACAAGATGATTTTCAGAAATATATATATTTTTGGTAACACTTTATTTTAATGTGTCGCTGTTACAGTGTACCTACCTAATTAGGTACAGTGGTACAACCTGTGTAACAACATGTACTATCAGGTACTATCATTGTACTTGCATTATGTATTTGTGGGTACCTACATATAGTTGTTACATTGTAATACTGAGTGCTTTTACAAAACTTTGCCAATTTGCCTAAATTTTCATCAGAGGCAAAGAGCTGACCTGAGACCTGCTGGATGGGGTAAATCGGGTCATGATAGATTTGATATACAAAGCATGCTTAGCTCCAGTCAAGGCCTCATTGTCTTCAGTGTACATGTAACAGCTGTGCTGCTACAACCTTGTTACTCTTTGATACAGTGGAATTAACTGGAACAGGTCTTGTCTTGGAACAGGTCTACTAATTCACATGTACTGTGTGGTGTAACAGCAGACACGTTTCAACACATCAATTACAGGATGCATAACATCATTGACAGGATGTATATATGTAGATGTAAGTACTTAACTGGTACACTTTATTTTAATGGGTTTATTCCACTGTATCAAAAGAGTAATAAATGTGTACCAACACAGTTGATACATGTACTACAGTATGTAGGGTAATGGCAGACATGTTCCAAGACACCATTGACACAACATACATGTAATATGTAATTGTAAGTACTTAACTGGTACACTTCATTTTAATGGGTTTATGCCACTGTATCAAAGAGCAATAAGTGTGTACCAACACAGTTGATATATGTACTATGTAGTGAATTAGTAGACCTGTTCCAAGACATCGAAGACATAACATACATGTCATATGTACATGTAAGTAATTAACTGGTACACTTAATAGATTTATTCCACTGTATCAAAGAGTAACAAGGTTGTAGCAGCACAACTGTTACATGTACTGAAGACAATGAGGCCTTGACTGGAGCTAAGAATGCTTTGTATATCAAATCTATCATGACCAGATTTACCCCATCCAGCAGGTCTCCGGTCAGCTCTTTGCCTCTGATGAAAATTTAGGCAAATTGGCAAAGTTTTGTAAAAGCACTCAGTATTACAATGTAACAACTATATGTAGGTACCCACAAATACATAATGCAAGTACAATGATAGTACCTGATAGTACATGTTGTTACACAGGTTGTACCACTGTACCTAATTAGGTAAGTACACTGTAACAGCGATATTTTTTTTTACAATTATTAGAAATAGCATATTTTGGCCATAATTGTAACAAAATATAAAAATAGTACTTACATTTCAAATAAAAGCCTTTCAATTGATTATGGTCGTTAGGCTGTTATGTTGCTTTGTGTTAATATGCTTGTGTTTTGATACTGTAGGCCTATTAGTGCGTTTGCGCTATTGTGTGCAACATTTGTATACTTTTACCACCACCGGGGATAGTGGAGGTCACAAGTCACTGGTACCGTTATTTTGGGGGCCGCGGGCTGAAAGTTTGGGAACCCCTGGTGACATGTATGGGGACTCACCCTTTAATTCCTCATGTCTGCTCTTTCTGTTGTATAGTGAGCTGGATGTGTATAGGTGGTCATCTGTGTGTGTGTGTGCATGTGTTTGTGTTTGTGACATGTATGGAGACTTTAATTCCTCATGGCTGCTCTTTGTGTTGTATAGTGGGGCAGCCGTGGGGTTGCCGGTTCGAACCCCGACCAGTAGGCACGGCTGAAGTGCCCTTGAGCAAGGCGCCTAACCCCTCACTGCTCACCGAGCGCCGCTGTTGTTGCAGGCAGCTCACTGCGCCGGGATTTGTGTGTGCTTCACCTCACTCTGTGTTCATTGTGTGCTGAGTGTGTTTCACTAATTCAAGGATTGGGATAAATGCAGAGACCAAATTTCCCTCACGGGATCAAAAGAGTATACTTATACTTACTTATACTAGTGAGCTGGATGTGTATACAGTAGGTGGTCATCTGTGTGTGTGTGCATGTGTTTGTGTTTGTAACATGTATGGAGACTAATCCTTTAATTCCTCATGGCTGTTCTTTGTGTTGTCCTCAGGGTACTCTTCCCTCCAGTGACATCAGAGCAGGTAAGTCTCTTTTTCTCAGTATAACACCCTCTGTAAGGAGAGAGAGAGAGAGAGACTACGCCACCTCTGGGTTTACACCTAGAGCACAGGGGAGCTCTGATAGCTACAGGGTTTTTTTCTTGGACAAACAGACTAGATATCAGTGCATATCTCATATGAAAAATAAATACTTTTATTTCTTTTAATTTAGCAAAAAGTACAGGGCAATTCCATGCAAAACTGTCACGTCCATAACGCCAACTAAATACCATGGCATTGTGTTGGCGTTATGGATGTGACGGTTTTGCACGGAATTGCCCTACAACAGACATGAACGACACACAACACTGTAAAGACAAGCATTAATGACCAAAACACAGCCCACCCGGTATAGCTGTTACTCAGCTGCAGAACAAAAACATTAATTACAGTCACAACAGCTCTACTAAGGAATAAGCAAACGAAGCGAAGTGATTGTTGTCACAACCCACACTTTCCTA
>NC_055964.1:29845169-29857669 GCF_018492685.1 Alosa sapidissima | reverse complement strand
TAGCTTACAGTATTTTCTTGAATGAAGCTTAGTATGTGTGTTAGCTTATTTAAGATAGTCAAGGATGTTGATATGTTGGGGCTGGAGTGATTAAATTAATCGGCAACTGTTTTGGTAATCGATTGATTGTTTTTTTAACGGACAAAAAGCCTCAAAATAATCTGATTTAAACTTTTTAAATGGTGTGGTTTCTTACTGTTCTATAACAGTAAACATGTGTAGACAAAACAAAGAATTTGAGGACATTACTAATCACCAATGTTTCACAATTTTTTCACTTTATAGAACAGACAACTGATCAATCAATCAAATCGATCACAAGAAAATTAACATAAGATTAATCAATTATGAAAGCAATCGTTAGTTGCCACCCTAACGTTAATCCCCTATATGTATGTACCCACTGGAGAGCGGGGATGGTGCACTAACTTCCTGGGTCCCTTGAGTTCAATCCACTTTAAGTACAAAGCAAAAAGTGAAGTGACTGGTATTTAGCAGATGCTCTTATCCAAAGTATCATGGACTCGCAATAGTGGCTTTGTGAATCAAACCCGGGATAAACGATAACGCTAACACTGCTCAACCTCACCCACAATAATGATATGAACATGTAATCCTAAGCATGAGTAGACCCCATGTGTCAAAGAATCCTCAGACATCCTCACAGCTTTTCTCTGCTACTCTTCAAGGTAGCAGAGAAATAGCTAGTGTAACAGCTAATTTGTACTTCTGTAGGCCTATGCAGGTCTGTCCAAGGACATGCATAATTCTGTCTGCAGACAACTTGCTTCAGGTCACAAAGTTAATTGCAGTCATTGCAGGCAGTAATAACATTTGAATGTTATCTATTCCCTGCGTGTTGACACCTGACACATGATTCAGTCAGAAGTTCTTTTTTGTGTTGTTTCGTCCGGGGGGCATGTTGTTGGACAGTTGCATTCTGGGACAATGGTGGCTCTGGAGGTAGAGGAGTCGTTGGGCTGGTCTGAACCCAGATCCTCCTGACCATGTCAAGGTGTTTTTGAGAAAGACCCCGAACCCTAAAAACTGTTCCCGATGTGCAGGTTAACTCCTTGCATGGCATTCTCCGCTATCAGTGTGTGTGTGTGTGTGTGTGTGTGTGTATGTGTGTGTGTGTGTGTGTGAGAAAATGTGAGGCATTAAATTGTAAAGCGTTTTGAGTGCTCGGAGGTAAGTAGAAAAACACTACGTAAATGCAGTCCATTTAACAAGCATAAATTAGGCTTAATCTGCAGCGTCTAAGACTGTGTCTGGTGTGTGTGTGTGTGTGTGTGTGTGTGTGTGTGTGTGTGTGTGTGTGTGTGTGTGTGTGTGTGTGTGTGTGTGTGTGTTGTGTGTGTGTGTGTGTTGTGTGTGTGTGTCTGTGTGTGTGTCTGTGTGAGTGTGTGTGGCCTGTGTAGTCTCTGGCTTTAGGCCACACAGGAGACAAATGAGAGTGTGCTGTGTGTCCTAACCCAATCGGGTCCTATCAGAAGCAGGAAGAGGAAGTCCAGCTAAACGCATTAGCAGGCCGGAACAGAACTGTGTCGCCGCTTCCTCACCTGGTTTCTCAGCAGCAGCAGCAGCATCACTCGCCCAGTCCCCATTATCAAGCTCAGACCAGTCACAGAGTCACGGGCCTATATTTAGACGAACATGTTATCATTTGAATGGAAGTGTTTGCATTTGGACAGCAATGATGAATGATTACTCTTTGTTAAGATTATTAATTATTATTAATTATGAAATGATAAAAGAGAATATACATTTACAGCTTATTGCTGTTATTGAATTCATATAATCTCTATATGAACATATATATACATGCGTATATATATATATATATATATATATATATATATATATATATATATACACTAATATATAAAATAGATGACAAATACATAAAGTGGAGATGAAGTGGTCATGAAATTACTCCCCCAATGATTATACTTTGTCTTGAAAAAAAAACACAATATGACTTACAATACAATACGTGTTCACCGTAGATGTGAGGCAACTCTTCCCCACCCGAACTATTTCTGTGCTTCTCAGGTCCATGCCCAAGGAGGTGGAGGATGATGCTCAAAAAGTGCCCTGTTGAAATATTCACTACATTTTCTTCCTGCACACTTCTCTCTCTCTCACACACACTCTATTCCTTCTTTTTCTACCACTCTTCCTGTCTTTCTCTCTTCCTTTGTCTACCATTCATTCTCTCTCCCCTGTGTGTCTCTCTCTTTTTTGCCCTTAACTTTTGCCTGCCTCCCTCTCACCATTTCTCCCTTTACCTCTCCCTCTCTCCATCTCTCCCTCTACCTTTCCCTCTCTCCATCTCTCCCTTTACCTCTCCCTCTCTCCATCTCTCCCTCTACCTTTCCCTCTCTCCATCTCTCCCTTTACCTCTCCCTCTCTCCATCTCTCCCTCTACCTTTCCCTCTCTCCATCTCTCCCTTTACCTCTCCCTCTCTCCATCTCTCCCTCTCTCTCCCTCTCTCCATCTCTCCCTTTACCTCTCCCTCTCTCCATCTCTCCCTTTACCTCTCCCTCTCTCCATCTCTCCCTCTACCTCTCCCTCTCCCCCTTTCTCCCTCCCTCCTCCTCTCTCCATTTCTCCCTCTCTCTCCCTCTCTCCATCTCTCCCCCTCTACCTCTCCTTTACTCCCCTGGTGTGGATGTCAGTTGAAGCTGTAAAACCACTGCTGCATAGATTAAGAGTGAAAGTTTAGGGTCATACATCCATTCCCACACTTGCACACACACACACACACACATGCACACAGGCGCACACACACATGCACTCACACACACGCACCCAGGCACACTCACACATGCACGCACGCACACATACACACACTCATCATTATTATTAGCATTGTGAGTACAGTAAGACCCGTGGGCTTACATAACTTGTCTGAAAATGGATTGTGCATGGGTGTAGATTGTCCAAGCATTGAACTCTGCAGTGCCCGTTCAAACATGCCATTCCTGTAGAATACCCGTAGCCCAATTACATGCCCGCAGGTATGCCTGCTTTAAAAACAGGATGATGGGGAAAACATCAATACAGCTAAGCACTCAATAATGAATACTGAATATTATATCATAATATATTAGCCTATAAATTAATATGCAGTATAGGCATGGCTGCATGTGACATTTTTACAGATCAAAATGGCATAAGCCTAACAGCTGTTTTGAGTTTTAAAAGGCTATATGTTTATTGTTAAGTTTGTTGAATAACTTCCTGATAGAGAAAACAAACCATTTTGTGGAATGATGCATCATCATATCAAATTTGCAACGATGTGATGTTGTTGTCTAGCTGTGTGGCATTCTGAAACGGCCTTAAATTTGGAATCATTAGCCTATCCCTCGTTTCAATTTGGGACCTTGCAGTCGAGTTGTCATTTGTTTATTCAAAGTCCAAAGTAGCCTGAGCTATTCGAAGTGTCAGTTTATTGCCAACCATTTTTACGTCATTTTGAAAAGCCACTGCATACCCGTGTTTGTTTCCGAGTTGTTGCAAAATCCGCAGAATCATTTTCAAGCAAGCAAACTACATACAAGGAGTCTTTATTGTTGATGTCAGACATGATAACCATCCAAACATCTTGCATTTTGACCCGTGATTCAGTGCTGGCAAAACTCTGCTTACCCCCACTGTCTGCGCTGTGCTGTGTAAGGGGGGGGGTGGGCTACAGTAGAGTGGAGAAAGCCAATGTGTGCTTCTTTTACCGATATATTTAACGATATATTTTACATTACTAATTCAAATAACATCAAACTTGTGCACTGTACGTAAAACTATGTACTCGTGCCCGTAGCAAGACACCTGGCATATTTGAAATCAAGTGGACAAACGGTTCGAGAGATTTGCGAACAGACAGACAGACAGACGTTCCTGCAATTTATAGATAGATAGATTAGACAAACAGTGATCCCAAACATAATCTGTGAACAACACAAAGATGCATAGATTAACAGAGAGATAGACAGACAAAGTTCCTCCAATTACTGGATATACATAGTAGCAGTAGGACAGTAAGACATACTGTATACATCTTCCGTTGGCAAACAGCAACAGAAAATGACCGTTGACAGGCAGAGCCATGAACACACAGGCAAACTGATTTACACGTAGATGCAGACAAAAGACTTTTAGACAGAGAAGGCAATCATAAAGAATGTGAGACAGTTATGTGTGTAATGAGGCAGGAAGAGAGAGACAGACTTGTTTGGCTGACAGATAGACAGGGTGGGAGAATAGTAAACAGACTTAGAGAGAGAGAGAGAGAGATACTACAGTGAGTACATTATTAGATATTTAAGCAGTAAATTAGATGGTAAGTAAGTTAAGCTCGCAGAGAGACAGACAGACAGGCAGAAAAGGCCATTCACTTGACAGATAGACAGACAGCCAGGCAGTGTAACAAACAGACAGAGAGCTGGGATGGGACAAGCAGTGTGGCGCTGCGTGTTTAGAGCCAAGAGGCTGGGCAGGCTTATGCTGAGTGACAGGCAATGTTCTGTGGAATCAGATGAGAGTGTTTGCAGGTTACTAGAAGCTTCCGTTGCCACCACCCCCCACCCCCACCCATCCCCGCTCGCTCACTCGCTCCCTAATGCAATTTCACAGCTCCGGATTGGCTTAGGGCCCAGGCTCATCCATCAATCATTAGTCCAACCAGGACATTCCAGCATAATGGGACTATCTGTCGCCATGACAATAGGATCTGTTCGGGGAGGGAGGGGTGGTGATCGTGGTGGGGGATCCCGCTAGAGAAGTTTGAGCACCCCACTACTACTCCCACAGAAGATGTGTGTGTGTGTGTGGATGTGTGTGTGTGTGTGTGTGTGTGTGTGTGTGTGTGTGTGTGGATGTGTGTGCGTGTGTGCGTGTGTGTGAATGTGTGTGTGTCTGTATGTGGATGTGTGTGCGTGTGTGTGAATGTGTGTGTGTCTGTATGTGGATGTGTGTGCGTGTGTGTGAATGTGTGTGTGTGTGTATGTGGATGTGTGTGCGTGTGTGCGTGTGTGTGAATGTGTGTGTGTGTGTATGTGGATGTGTGTGCGTGTGTGTGTGAATGTGTGTGTGTGTGTGTATGTGTGTGTGCCATGGGGTATGTATATGTGGACATTTAGCCTTTAGAATATATCAGTACCACAGTGATGCTCAAAATGACACCAAATGACGATATGGTTACGGCCACAGTCACTGTAAAAAGCATAGCGCTGACATACGATGGTGCACTGCCCGACATAAGAGATCTGGAGCACAATAGCATGTGAGTTTCTGTATGAGAGAGGGAGGGAGAGAGGGAGAGAGAGAGCGAGGGAGAGAGAGGAGGAAGAGAGTTTGAATGGGATTTGTGTATTTGTTTAGAAGGCCACACCCCTGTGCCTCATGGGCACCTCAGGGTTGTATGCCCCCTTACGCTCTACTAAACACACACATGCGCGCTCACACACACACAACACATATACAGACAGACACACACACGCACACACACACACACACTCTCTGCATCAGATGTCTTTTGTGTAATGTTGTATGCCAGATCACTGCCAGAGCACTGCCTTGTAAATACATTGGTTTTAACCCATTTACTCCTAAAATGCCTGCTAAAAATGGCTAAATAATCCAATGGCATTCTAGACTAAATAAACTTATTTCCTGAGGGTTTTCTGAAAAAACACTAAGAATTGTCGACGTCTACCAAAACCTTAATATCTAAGCCTCTGTAGCACCTAGAAACATGAAATAAATAAATAAAAAGCATGCTGCGCTACGCAGCAACCAGCGGGAGATTCAATGTTGCGCTATGCAGCAACCGGCGGGAGATAGAATGTTGCGTCGTGCAGCATCCGGCGAATGTGTCCATTATACAGTATATATATATATATATATATATATATATATATATATATATATAATCCGGTCAACAGTACAGTATTGGCAGTTAAATCACACATTGTGAATCCAGTTACATAATTGGCAGCATTAATTAAAAATGCAACTAATACATAAAGTCATTGTGGTGTAGTTGATTATAAATTGATGCAACCAATTATGTTATCTGTGTATTTGCCGAAGTGTTCATATTTGAAATGTCTTTGTTATCTGTATGGAATGTGAGAAGATTCCCAAGTATTCAAAGAAATCTCAGCAACACTGGCCAATAGGCTTCTAGGGAGAAGTGTTCAGACATGTGAGGTAACTAGCTCCTAGCTACAGAGCTAGCGCTTTGGAGCGAGCGTGCATTATTAAATCACAGTTATATAAAGCCTGTGTTGATGAGTGGTATGTCTGGTATGAAGCTGGTTTTAGAGTCTTTGCTTTCTGGAACATGAAGTAATTGGGTTCCAGTTCTGATTCCAAGTTCTGATTCTATACTCATGGTAATGATGTGAGAGGTAATTATGTTTTGTGTCATGTGTAACAGTGAGAAGCTTTGTGGATACATTATGCTCATTACACCACTATGGGTTCAATTGCCAACAGGATTTATTGTAATACAGTTCCACTGTTGAATTCAGCGAACATGTCACAGAGTCCAATGTTTCACAACTTCCTAGGATGTGGTTTGACTTAGGTTCATTCGCAGAGAATGAGAGGCATCTGAAATGACTGATGATTGCACTGAGTCTGTGTCTGTTGGGCAACATTGAATAATAGGATGCACTTTTACTGTTTCCTGTGCATCAGCTGTGCTGTGTGCATTGCCTCGGAAATTATGAAATAATGTATGTGAGTATGTGTGAGTACTTAAATATGTGTGTGTGTGTGTGTGTGTGTGTGTGTGTGTGTGTGTGTGTGTGTGTGTACTGTATGGATATTTATATGTGTGTGTGTGTGTGTGTACTGTATGGGTATGTGTGTGTGTGTGTGTGTGTGTCATGGATCATCACACCGATATGCATGAGTGATTTATGTCCAGCTATGGTATCTCTGTAGGTGAAACTGTGCCATATCTAGTTTACCATTCTCTCTCTCTCTCTCTTTCTCTCTCTCTCTCTCTCCCCCCTCTCTCTCTCTCTCTCTCTTGCTCTTTCTCTCTCTCTCTTCAGCTGCAGGGTGTGGGTGTGAGTGCAGCCCATATCGGCTTCAGCTACCTGACTATGGAGTCGGACAAGTTCATCTGTGTGCGGGAGAAAGTGGGCGAGCAGAACCAGGTGGTCATCATCGACATGGCCGACCCCACCAATCCCATCCGAAGGCCAATCACGGCCGACAGCGCCATCATGAACCCCGCCAGCAAGGTCATCGCCCTGAAAGGTCAGCCTACCACCGCCCCTGTGCCACTGTTCGTCCAATCAGACTTGGACTCCACGCGGAGGCCTGCATGTTGTGCTATAGCCTCCGCTGTTTAAGAAAGACTCTCCCTGCCAGAGCAAGATGAGGCATGTTTTTAACACCTAACAGCATTGACACTTGTAACAATCTCTCACTTCTTGAGTGCTTCTTCTGTGTGCTGTCAGTATCACTTCCATCAGATTGTTTTGAAGTAGTGTTGTGAAGTTTACTCCAAGCTATTGTAGCTTCACTATTGCGCCTGAGAAACAAGTAGCTGCAAATGTGTTTGTTCAGCGTTGTTTTCCCTCTTCCATCTGTGTCCCCCTGGGGCAGTGCTTCCCAGCCCCTCTCATGACCCCCCCACTGTCCTGTTTGTTCGGTTGTATGTCCATTTACATTTCTGTTTTTGATACCTCATCACCGCAATCCCTATTCACAAGTTTGTCTGAGTGTCAACATGTCTTGTTTTCAGATCTCAGATCTCTCTTCTGTCTAAATTAACATCCGCTTTAATAGCAATGTACTGTCTAATCTGAACCCTTCCAGTGATTCCAGTAGCCTATGTTCCACCCCCCCCCCCCCCATCTTCGTTTTGTATACAGATTCTTGCTTAATCTTATCTTAACTTTCTGGCCTTTCCCTAATCTCTAGTTTGTGTCTTCCCTCTGCTCTACTCTACTCTATTCAAACTAAGATCTAAATGTGCCATTGCATTGCTGGCATATTGCTGCTCTCCCACATCTGTACTGTTTAATTCTGCCCCAGGCTGTCTATCTTCAGCTGACTCCGAGTCCTCTCCTCACTCTGCACTTTCTGTTTGACTGTTTGTCTATGTTTGTGTGTGACAGAATGTGTTGTTAGGGAGCGTGTTTATAGATTGCATTACTGAGGGGCCTTTAAAGGAACACCCTAACTATAAGACAATACACACCCTTCTCTTCTCTGTGAGTTCAATAACCCCACCTGACACCGTTAGCCTAGCTTAATTCACTGAAGGTGGGTTACACCAGTTAGCCTATAGCTAGCCTATAGCTAAAAAATAGCTATAGGCTAACTGGTGTATCCCCACAGGCACAGGGGTTTATGCTAAGATAGGCCAACAGTGTCAGACAGAGTTATCGCACGCACAGAGAGGAGAATGGTATGTGTCCCCTTATCTAACTCTGGAGTGGACTAGATGGTAAATCAGCTAAATATTCAAAACTTTGCCTTGTTTTGTTTTTAAAGCTTTGTCATGAGACTAATAAAAGCTAACCCTGATGCCAGTGCTAACTCAGGCTAACTCCTGCTACTAATGCTAACGTAAGATAGGCTAACCATGCTACTTTTGCTAACTCTGCCCTTCAGTTTGCCCAAATTTCTCTCTCTTTTCCCCTCTTCTTCTCTCACTAACTCTTCCTCCTCTGCTGTCTACTCTTAAAAAAGACGGTGAGTTTGTTTACTGTTTGTTCTCTTCCTACTGTCTGTATGATTTGTCTTTCTTTCTGGCATTCCTCTCTGTCCTTGTGTCGTTTGTTTGCGCCTCTTTGGTGGATACTGCACTTCACACCCTCATTAAGCACCCTTATTTATAAAGCCATAGACTGTGTTAGAACATAAAGCAGGCTTCTGCAAGAATGCCACTTAAGCTGTGGCACTGTGAGCCTGTCTACAGCATTCCGTAAGGGGACTGAATTACTGAATACTGATATACTGAATCTTTGAGGTACAGCTAAGATAGACGATCAGATTAATGAATGGAGTTTGATGATAGTCAAATATAGATAGATAGATAGATAGATAGATACAGTAGATACATACATAAACATTTAAGATTAGAATTATATTTACGGATAGACCACGGAAAAAGGCTTAGATTTGTAAACCTCAGTGAAATCTCTCAGCCTGCCTGAGGGCTGTCAGTCAGTTCAGTCTGGTCCCATAGTAGCACAACTCAAAACAGATCAGTGCCAGGTCAGGGCCAGACGTGGCCCGTATCCAGGTGTAAAGCCTGCTGCTGTGTGTATTTAGGCTGTGTGTGTGTGTGTGTGTGTGGTGTCTGCCTGTCTGGTCTGTGGACCGCGGCTGGTCTAATGAGAGCCTGTGTAAAGACTGGGCAGACAGGGCTGAGCTTTGTGGTTCTGCTGCCACTTCTGAGAGGTGTGTGTGTGTGTGTGTGTGTGTGTGTGTGTGTGTGTGTGTGTGTGTGTGTGTGTGTGTGTGTGAAAAGCTTGGGCAGACAGGCCTCAGTTCTGTGGTTTCTGTGACCACCTATGCACTTCTCACAGGCTCACTTTTACTACAGAGTCACACATTTCAACTCTTTAAGACACCACACATCACTGTTGTGTGAGTACTTAAATATGTGTGTGTGTGTGTGTGTGTGTGTGTGTGTGTGTGTGTGTGTGTTTGTGTGTGTGTGTGTGTGTGTGTGCGTGTGTGTGTGTGTGTGTGTGTGTGTATTTGTGGTGATGCCTCACTTACATTTCTGTTTCACATCTGATTTGTTTTTGTGTGAATGTCTTGGGTGTGTGAGTTGTGTCATGGTATCATAGAGTTACCATGTAGTTATCAGTTTTAAATCTAACACCATTGTTATGCACATTCACTGTACATTTCACCATAACAGCTTAGACAGCAGGGATCAGGAGGTAAAGTAAACAGGGGTGATACTGAAGTTGTGAGAACACTGCTGGTTTTGTGTAGGGCTGCGTTGAGGTCATATAGTATGTGCCTCTCTGGGGTTGTAGAATGGGTGGTATTGAAGGCGAAGGCCTTGGGCAGTGCTCAGTATTCACGGGGGGTCGTGGGAGTAGAGATGAGGGTCAGTGAGGAGAGATCAGCTGAAGAGACGCTATGAGGTCACTTACAGGAGACGCTGTGAGTCACACTCAGCTGCTCAGGCTGAGTCACAGGCCGCTCTCGACACTCTGACCGCTCTCTCGTCCCCCGGGGAGAACAAGGGAGCCCGTGGAGCAGGAGCCTGTGGAAGAGAGAGAGACAGAACCAGGAAGGGTGGGGGAACCGTTGATAGAGAGAACCAGAGAGCGAAGGGGAACTGGTGAGAGAGACAGAACCAGGGAGGGAGGGGGAACCAGCGAGAGAGAGAGAGAGAGATAGAGAGAGAACCAGGGAGGGAGGAGGAACCAGTGAGCGAGAGAGAGAGAGAGAAAGAGAGAGAGAGAGAGAGAGAATGAGGGAGAGAGAGAGAGAAAGAGAGAGAGAGAACCAGGGAGGAAGTGGAAACCCGCAGGAGACAGAGAGACAGAACCAGAGAGGGAGGGGGAACCGGTGTGTGTGTGAGAGAGAGAGAGAGAGAGAGAGAGAGAGAGAGAGAGAGAGAGAGAGAGAGAGAGAGAGAGAGAGAGAGAGAGAGAGAGAACCAGGGAGAGGGGGAACCGGTGTGTGTGTGTGTGAGAGAGAGAGAGAGAGAATGTGGGAAATAAAATCCAGGAGACAGAAGAGCAGTTCTGGATTAAATGAGGTGAAACACTGTTATTTGTTTGTGGGTGACACAGTAGGTGAGAATGAGGCCACAAAACCCTCCCTTACCAGTGATCCTGAAGCAATGCTGATGTCTGGCAGAGATAGTGTGGTTTTTAGTCTAAGCTACTGTGTTTCCCATATACAGAGCCAGGATTTATATGCAGACACACACACACACACACACACACACACACACACACACACACACACACACACACACACACACACACACACACACACATACACACATACACAGAGAGAGAGAGTGAGAAAGAGAGAGAGAAAGACAAAGAGAGAGAGAGAGAGACGAGAATCACAGACAATGTTTTTAATGAAGCATGAATCATGAAGCATTCCATAACTTTTAGCACCCACTGCACATTTAAAACTAGGCCATACATGTTGAGTGTTCATGATAAGGTTACAGGCTAGGGTTGAAAGGTCAAAGTTCAAAGTTCACCCTTGAGCCCCCTGACGTGTGACCACCTGCCTCCGACTGCAGCCTCCCGCACACTCCAGATCTTCAACATGGAGATGAAGAGTAAGATGAAGGCTCACACCATGACGGACGACGTTATGTTCTGGAAGTGGATCTCCGTCAACACGATCAGTCTGGTCACAGACACGGCTGTCTACCATTGGAGCATGGAGGGGGACTCTCAGCCAATCAAAATGTTCGACCGGCATGCCAGTCTGGCAGGGTGTCAGATTATCAACTACAGGACAGATGAACAGCAGAAATGGCTGCTCCTCATAGGAATCTCAGCACAGGTGACACACACACACACACACACACACACACACACACACACACACACACACACACACACACACACACAATAGACAGACACACACACATACTCACACACACTTAAACAGACACACACTCATAGATGTATGCTTACACACATGTAGATCTGTGCAAGACTAATGGTACAAGACTAATGTGTGTGAGTGAATGTGTATGTTAGTATGAGTGAGTGAGTGGATTAATATGTATATCTGTTCGTCGAGAGTGTGTATATATATCCAAGCTTGGTTTGTCTGTGTGTGTGTGTGTGTGTGTGTGTGTGTCCCCTCAGC
Source organism: Alosa sapidissima (assembly GCF_018492685.1). Lineage (NCBI taxonomy): Eukaryota > Metazoa > Chordata > Actinopteri > Clupeiformes > Clupeidae > Alosa > Alosa sapidissima. The sequence goes on along the minus strand of NC_055964.1, from coordinate 29,845,824 downwards.
AAAACCGTGTGGTGGGGGCGATGCAGCTGTACTCTGTGGACAGGAAGGTGTCCCAGCCCATCGAGGGGCACGCAGCGGCCTTCGGCCAGTTCACCCTGGAGGGGAACCCCAACCCCTCCACCCTCTTCTGCTTCTCCGTCAGGGGTGCCGCTGGGGGAAAGGTACCACACACAAGCACGCACGCACACACTCATGCACGCACACACTCATGCACGCACACACACACGGACACACACACACACACACACACACACACGCACACACACACACACACACACACACTCTCTCTCCATCACTCTCTCAGACTCCAGCAGTTCTGTTCCTCTATCGTACATTCAGAGGTTTTTCCTCATGAACAAATCCCCTCATGGCCTTAACATGGCTTAAATGTAACTTTACACCTTCTTACTCATTTGGGGAATTGGGATTTATCTGGTCCCGCCTCCTCTCTCTCTCTCTCTCTCTCTCTCTCTCTCTCTCTCTCTCTATCTACTGTATCTGGTCCCATCTCCTCTGTGGCTGACACGTTAGCTAGCTTGTTTACATCTGTATCTGTAGCATTGTAGCAGACAATCTTACTCAATCTTATTCCTTCAGTAATTTGTGTTGGGGGAGAAGATAAGAGGAGTGGGGGGAGAGGTTGCCTCTCACACTT
>NC_055964.1:29812076-29817076 GCF_018492685.1 Alosa sapidissima | reverse complement strand
GAGCAGCCCTGAGCTACAGAATGCTTTACTGGCTCTGTGATGCACTATGTTCACTCTGTCTAAATGAGTCTGACACTTGCTTTTAGTTCACTGCTAACACCACCTAACACACTAGACTGCCTTGCTGCATCACTTAAAACACACACAAACACACACACACACACACACACACACACTATGACAAGCAAACACACTTGAATAGACATTTGTGTTCTCTTTTTCACATACATAGCTCTATACACACCCACATTAATAACATATTACGTAGACATTACTAAATGTTAGAATAGAAATATTTACTGTTTTTGTTGAGTGAGGGACAAGGCCCTGGTAAAGTACTGTTTTGAGACTTTTCCCATGATGCATCTTGGCATGGCTGACTGTGTGTATTTGTCCGTTGTGGAACTCCATAGAATGAATAGTGTCCCATTGTCTCTTATCAACACAAATACACACACTCTCTCTCTCTCTCTCTCTCTCTCTCTCTCTCTATCTCACTCTCTCCCTATGTCTCTCTCACTCTCTCCCCCTCTCTCTCTCTATCTCACTCTCTCTCTCCCTCTCTCTCTCCCCCTCTCTCTCTCTCTCTCACTCTATCCCCCTCTCTATCTCACTCTCTCTCTCCCTCTCTCTCTCTTTCACACACACACACACCAGTAAGACACAATACTCTACAACATATAGAGAAACATATCACAGACAAAATCCATAAAACAAGTAGCACTATTGGGTAAATATAATTCGTTATTACATAGCTAAATGCAAAGGACAGTGATAGCTACTGTAAACTATTTTATACTTTGTGTGTGGAGTTGGGAAAAAGTGAGATGGGAGAGACTGACTTAACCAGAAAGAGGACTTTAGAGGGGGACATAAGGAATTGCTACGCAATCATGAGGAAGTTATTTAATTGGACACGCGTGACCCTGAAGGCTTTTGTTGCTATCTTCTGTCTTTCTGGATTTCACTTTCCAAAAGATGAAAGTCGAGCTGCAGAGGTGATTATGGGGCATGGGTGGATGGACAACATGGATAGGAAAAGGAACTGTGCTGAAAATCTAAAAAAATAAAATAAAATGAATTCATTTTTAAAAATCAGTCCAGATCTAGACTTAAACCATGTATGGAAAACTGGCCCCATATTTGTTAAGTTAAATCTACCTCAATTCAATGTCTGTAGCCATATTAACTCACATGTTCGATGGCGTGTTTTTGTTCAAGTGTTTTATGAAGAACTGAAATGGGAAGATGAGGCATCTGCCTGGGTGTGGTGGGACTTGGAGTCATGGGACTTGGAGTCTCCTCAAACACACACACAGAGAGAGAGATAGTGAGACAGAGAGAGAGAGGGAAAGGGAGAGAGAGAGAGAGGGAAAGGCGCTCAGAAATGTCACTGGGGCTCCTGAGCAGCCATGACAGGAGGCCTGACATTTACGCTTCTCCCACAGCCAAGGGGGCGGGGAGCTGTCACGCTGAGAGATGATTGGGCGTCAGAGGGGGTCAAGGTTGAGCACCGTCGGGATGGGAGTGACATCAGAGACTCCGTTGCCACAGAAGTGGGGGGGGGGGGGGGGGGGGGGGGGGGGGGGCTTGGATGCGCAGGCTGGAACGAAACCGAGTGATCCCGTGTAAACAGTGAAATATGATGGAATGGGAGATGTGAACAAACACAAATCACTGATATCAGAACAAAGACGTGGACATTGGACATTTCCACATTATACACACTCAGATGGCGCCTAATTGTTGAAAGGATTTGGTGTAGATCAAAAATATCTGTGGCACATCAGTGCCAGCTTAGTTTCCAGACAAACAGGGCAGCTCACTGAATGTTGTGAAATTGTATCACACCATTTGTATTGTGAAAGAACATTTAGCATTCAGAGATGAAGGAGAGAATGAAAGGCAAGTATGAACAGGAAGGAAGTAGAATGGCAATGACAAATATAATATGCTCAGGTAATCTGTTTAATGAGATCATATGTATTACTGTGATACTGTACATGTTATCATATCATCATATTACCATGTTCCAGTTGAGTTGCTTAAAAATAAGATGTCACACACTCTTGTTCCAGATGTATAATTTATTGGATAACGTTTCAGCCTTGAGGCCCTCCTTCAGATCCATTTTTTTTTTTATTTATGTATTTGGAGCCAGAGTGTGCGACCTCCTCTTCTCATTTTAAGGCTTATCGCCAAAGTCAGCAGCTTGTTAAGAGTGTTTCGTTGTGCGTTGCTTTCTGTCTATACCAGTTGAGTAGCTGCTGCTTGAGTAGCTTTAGTGTACTTGCACTTTGCCCCCTTCACTACTGTCATATCAACATATACCAGGAAATTACACTTGTATAATAATAATAATAATAATGTGGCATCAGGACAACAGCTGAGGCCAAAATAAGCATTTCTACTGGAATAAAACAGCATAGTTTGTGAACATGTACATTATTGTAATGGAGAATAATGGGGGGGGGGGGGGGGGGGGGTGTAATGATGATGTCATTGACCCCCCCCCCCCCAGAGGTCACCAGAGGTCAGACACAAAATGGCTCCACGTCTGAAATTCAACCATAGAGTGTCTAGATTACAGTGGGTCCCCGTTAAGTTTGGACGGGTTCCTTCATGAATCACGATCCCCATTTTCTCAGCAGAAATGGCACAAACTGCAGTTGACACAAACAACCACAAGGTGTCACTTGGGTGCCACTACTATTTTTGATGCGACTGACTTACTGCTTCCATGACGCAGCGGGGGCACGGGAACTTCAATTGATCACGGTAGTTTAAGCTTACACTTGACAAAACATTCTAATATGAAAATGTAGATGCAATTGTTGTAAAATGGTGCAGCTCCTTTAAGAAAGCACCGTGTGCAGGGATGGAGAGAGAGAAAGCGAGAGGGGATAGGCCTATGTGTGTTAGAACTAAGCGTGTGGGAAAAGTACGTGCTGTTGAGACTGGAGCGAGTCATATTCAAAATAATGCAAAAAAAAAGCAATTATCCTCATTCATTGCAACCAAAGCATGACTGCTTGCCGACGTTCAAACGAAAAATATATCAAAGCACCTTTTGCGTTTGAATGTAGCACGAACAAATGTTTAAACAGCTGGACAAATGATTTAGCTAATTGATTATATAACCTGTACACCAGCAATTGTTGAACATTTACCTGTACAAGTACATTGACAGTAGCCCAGCCTAACAGCATGTTGTAGGCCTACTGTAGAAATTTCACTTAAATTGCAACCGCAACATGCCTGCTTGCCAACGTTCAAACGACAACGAAAAAGATAATAAAACAACAAGAGGGTTGAGTCTGAATGACACTGAGTTTTTAGACACTGAGTTTTTGTAGTTAAGAAATATTTTCGTATAAAAAAAAATGGTCATTCTTCAATCTCCTTCACTGACGCCTATGGAAAAGGCTTAACGTCCCAAAACAACGATCAATGATCATCAAATTTCTCTCTCACATTGCGCCTCATAACCATCTATAAAAAAGTGTTTTTTCTTTTCTTTTTGAGCACATCCGAATCCCAGGACATAACGCACTGGACCTTATAATAGGCTCGAGATATAATTCCAAAGGGGGCAGATATGGGCCACTGCACTTAAAACTTAAAAAGATGAAGCTTTCCGAACTTTGAAATTGCGATCAGTGACTGGCATCGGGTGAACGAAGCTTTTCGAAGTTGAACAGGCTATTAAAAACTATTTGCGCACCTCCATGTCACAGGAGAGACTGGGCTCTCCCTTCTATGAAAAAGACGTTAGGCTACCTGCAAACTGGCCTATGATTTCATTGCTGAGTTTGCGGCAAAGCAAGAAAATGTTTTTTTTTCCTGAGTCAGGATATGGCGAGTCAGTGTCATTTATTTGTCCAATGTTAGCCTATAGATACAGACCAGTACATCTTATCAGTAGTTTGAATGTCGTGTGTGTTTCTGCTCATTGACAAATACCGTTCAGCACAATGATTCATGCCCAATGAATTCCCCCTGTTAAAGTGTTTGCCTTTGTTACACTATTTGGTTTCGTGATGTAGCCTATGATAAACACCATATGGCCAAATATGTGACTCAGCTAATGTTATAGGCTATACAATTGAATTTCCCCTCTTAAAGGCAAGCTGGTGTAGCTTATTAGACTAGGCTACTATTAAAATACACCGACGGTAGCCTTGGCTATGTGTAAAGTAAGCTATCGCATGATTTCATGCACGTAAGTGAAAAGGGCCTTGCATCTGTCAAGTTCGCACAGGGCCTCGCATCCCCTTGCGACGGCCCTGCAGCTCCTCCTAAGACAGCGAGGAAAAAGTTAAAATACGCGATAAACCCGGGAAAAGTTGACAGGTTTGTTTCGGTCCCGGTGATTATTTGTGAAATTGTGCAAACGACAGCCTTTTCAAGGCATTTCAAGGAAGGAGTCGTAGCATGCAAGCTCCCAAATTGACCCAGTAGCCTAAGGCATCAATACATTGTTGGGACTGGGGAGGATCATGCGTTTTTTCTCAATCACTTTGGAGGGTCATAGAAAAAAGTCTTGCTGGCGAGGGAGGGTCACGTCTTTTTTGACTAACGCTCCCAAAACTCCTCCGGTAGCCCCTTAATTAAATAAATAACGAACAGTCCCTAATTGATTAATAGCCTAGGCCTACACCAGCAATAGTTGAACATTGACCTGTACAGGGCATTGACAGTAGCCCAGCCTAACAAGCAAATGTTGCAACATACATCAAAAGACGCAATTAATCAGAAATAAATAATGTAATCTGCATCGCTTTATTTAACAAACTGCAAGCAACAAGAGCATTGAGTTCGCTGTAAGGCCAAACCCAAGAGCAAAGCCTATCTGTTAAGGCAGTCGATAGGCTTTATAACGAGCTGTGTGCCTGGAAAGACGATAGATGACGGCTCTGGTCATCCCATACCCTCCCACCACTTCCTGTAGCCTACCATTATGAAGGCCTGTAGCCTAAAACGACTCGTTTCCGTTTTGT
>NC_055964.1:29802076-29807076 GCF_018492685.1 Alosa sapidissima | reverse complement strand
TTTAAACAAACAAACAAGCAAATAAACATATTCCCATGTATCGTTTCTGTGGAGGATGTTCTGATGACATCATTGAATGGAATGGAATGAAGTACAATTACATACATGGAAATATAGTAATAATAGTAGTAATAATAATAACAACAACAACAATAATAATAATTATTATTATTAAAATAGTATTATGTTGGTACCCCTAATCAGTATCCATGTATGCTCAGTATCATTGTCATAAGTGTATGTCATAGTCTTACAAACATATTACCTTTTTATAGAAAAAAGTCAAAGTACAAAAACAAACAAACAGACAGACGAACACGAAGGCCAAGACACATGGTGTATTGAAGCAATCTTTTTGGGTTGCTAGGTTACACGGGAGAATGGGGAGGGGGGGGGGGGGGTTTCTTTCTGCTCATGTGCAGGCTTTGTGTGCGACGGTGTGCAAGTGTTTTTTTTGTGTGGTCTGATTACACACACACACACACACACACACACACCAACACACTCAACCACACAGATGCTTGTGTCCGTTCCTGCTGTGTTGAATGTCCAGGCGGATGAATAAAGTTTACACTCACTCATGACACATGCTGTCCCTCTTTCTTCTCTTGTCGTAGCTCTGTTTAAGGTGGAAAAGGCTGAACAGTACATGTGCACACAGTGCATGTGGTCTCTCTCTCTCTCTCTCTCTCTCTCTCTCTCTCTCTCACGCAATCATATCTGAACTGTTTGGGAATAGTGTGAAATATTTTACTTGAACCAGGCATACTTAGTCACATCCCAAGTCATGCCAACAGAGAGACAGACTGTTCAGCACATAACAATAATGCTGCAAAGACTCCTTGATACTGACTGATAAATGATCATTATGTGTCCCTCTATTAACAGGCTATTACATGCACATACATGCATTCTGTAAACTTTAATTCAGTGTGAAATATCAATAACAAATCATTAGCAACTATCAATTTAGGGAGCAAAAGAGAAAATGGCCCATAATAATCAATAAGTCAGCTTGAATACTGTATCTATTAACATTATGTTGCCCAAACTGCTGTTCTCATTGTAACTGTACTTTCTCACCATCCATACTGCCAGTTAGTACAGCTATTGGTTTAACTTGGTCTTACCATCTCAGGATCTTACTGTGTTATTCAAGGATTTGCTGCTTGTGCCTAAGCTATCTCCAAGTCCACTAGGCCTATATTTCTGCTTGGGCTGTTGATGTTGACACAGACCTTTCACAATGATTCAAACAAAACATTTTCTGGACATATTAAGCACTAGTTTATTGTGCAGGTCTTTGCAAACTGGTTAATTAGAGAATTTCTGAGAATCATGATCATATATTACTACTGTAAATTGTTTGGAATTCAAACATAACGTACCTACATTAGCAATCTTATGCAGGACCAGGAGTCTGTGGCAGAATAGATGTTGTATATCAATGGGACCTTCCTGAATCAATAAAGGATACATAAAAATTAAATTATTAAATTATAAAATAACTAATATATTAATAAATAAATACAACCGACTGGGCGTGCATTGTCACTGTTGGCCTGCTGCAAATTCAGTGTTTGGATTTCGCTTTGCAATGACGGACATGGACCTAACCGCCCATGGTTAAAACTTCCACAAGATCCTGCGAAACTAGTCACTTGAGAATGGAGTTTCGAAGAATCGTTTGGCGCGCCAGTCCACCTTAAATAGGTTCATGTCTAGGATGTGACGCCTTTGATAGAGAGACAGAGCAAGAGGCATAGAAAAGAGAGCGATCTGCCCCGCCCTGTTTGTGAAAGGGGACGGCAAAGGCTCGCTGAATCGTGGCGTTTTGCTGTGCCGGATAGGCTGGTCTGCTCTCGCCTGTCAAACGCCTGAACATCCTCCGATCACGGCTGATGTTTCGCCTCCCTCAGTGAAACTGTAGCGCTATTTAAACCGCCCCATCGCCCTACTGTCACATTGTTGCACATCCTGTGAAACTGTTCAAATTTGGGGGCGGACTTGAGCGAACATAGTTTACTTGTAAAACTGACATTTCAGATATTGCGTGAAGTTAAACATGTCTGAAAATGTTAGATTTGTCAGCCCTTTTCGCCGACCTCATGCCTTGGCGGCAGCCGCTCCGGCTGGTAAAGCCAAACTAACGCATCCTGGAAAGGCAATTTTGGCAGGTAAGTTCCGTGATATCTGCTCCTTCGTTTTGCTTATGCGACTCTGGAAAGTAAACACCTGTTTTATGAGCAGGCTTTATGGTAGCCTGTTAACTTTAGAACTGCCATCATGCACCCGTTGTCGCGCTTGGTGGTTGGTGAGTAGTCTAGTCTCCCCGACAGACCTATCAACTCGCTTCTTCTCGAGGGTTTTTTGGCTATTGTCAATAGCCTATTGACGAATCAGTCTGATGCGCGTAACTCGTAGTTCGTTGTAACTCAACAGTCAAGTGAAACTCAGGATTAATAGGATGCGGAAAACATACTTCCTCACGCGAAGAATGTTGTAGTTGTGTGAGCGTGTGAAAAACCCTCTGATTAAGCTGGCCATAATGAATTTAACAAGGAAGGGCGATTCAGAAAGAGGCAGGCTATGTTTAACATCTTCCTGGAGTTAATAGAACCGTTCCTTTTGTTTGGTAGATTATGAAGGCTTAGCCTACAAAGAAATGAGTTTTAAATTTGTATTTCTTCGTAATTGCTGATTAGTTGTAACTTGTAACATTTTAAACTCAGCAGCAAAATCTTGAATGAATGCAGGCTTGGGCGAACGAGATACAGATTTGACTGTTGCAATATTTGACTGTTGCAGTTGCAATAACATATGACATACTAGCCTACATAGAACAGACAAAGTATTGTGGCAGTGCTGCAATGCCTATAATCTTTTACAATCCCTCCTACTAATAGCCTATGGTAATTATATGCATTGGACCATATTTATGTCTACGAGCTTCCTTGTCATACAAGTTTGGGGAGGTCTTCTCTCGACGTGACAGGCACCATGGCTCTGTTTGGCTAATTGCAAGTTTGCAACATTCCTTCCAGCTCTGTTGGTTCCAGTAGGCTAATTCGAAAGTTGATTCATAGCTGAGTCTTGGACAGCGAAAGCGAAAGAGTTTTTTTTTGTTTTTTTAACAAATATGGCCACAATAGGCTCTCATAGGCTACATCTTTCTCTCTCTCTCTGTCTCACTCTCTTTCTAGTTCTGGGTCTGAAGCAACCCTGTAGTTAGGCTTCTACATCTTGACAAAGCCACTCAGTCATTATTCAGTTAACCATGCCACCTACCACAGTGAGCTGGTCTGGCTCGTCAGGCTAACAGTGAGCTAGACACAACTGAAATTCAGGTATGAAAGTGAAACTGTCATGTTCACTGTGTCATGTGATTCTCTAATTGATCTGACAAGAATATGTATTGGGCTTTGATTCGGTGCATGAAAGACTTGGTTCTTTATCCTACATTATCTTATCCACATCTATTATTTCTACAGTTCTATGTATTAAATGCCAGTCTAATAGGCTGTGGTAAATGGTTTCTACAGTAGGCCTAATTGGAGTTTTTATTATTATTATTATTATTATTATTATTATTATTATTATTATTATTATTATTACGAGCACATAGATATACTGTAACCACACATGCACACACATAATACACACATACATAAGGACATATTATATACAGACTCTCACCATTATTCTTACATTTATTGCTCCCTGCAAGTTTCACTCCAGTGCTTCAAACAGCTGGAAGAGGGCTGGGTAGATGCTGTCCCATGAAGCATCTCTCTCTCGCTCTCTGCCTCTTTACCTCTTCTGTTCTTCTTCTGTCCTTCTGTTTCTCTCTTCCTTGTGTGTGTGTGTGTGTGTGAGAGAGAGTGAGTGTGTGTGTGAGAGAGAGTGAGTGTGTGTGTGTGTGTGTGTGAGTGTGTGTGTCTGTGTCTGTCTGTGTTTGAGTCTGTGTACGCGCGCGTTTCTGTGTCTAAATTTAAAAACTGAAATTACCTCTAGATTATGGTGTTGCATTGCTGAAAACAGACTGAGCGGCTGAGCTGCACTTTCTCATTTGAACATTGCTGGAGCAGCTCTGACTTCCCTCCTTGCCTGCCTGCCTGCCTGGCTGGGTAGCTGGGTGGCTGGCTGGGTTCATCCTTCATCCCGCGAAACACACACAGTCATTACACACATGGGCACTACACACAGTCATCACTACACATACAGTTACTACACAGAGGCTCTTAATCTTTAAATTGCCACTGTCAGACTACAAGCTGTGTCCAGGTATTATGCTTTTTGACCCGGTAATCAGCTAAGTGCATTTTATGTAATGATATTCCCACGGGGAACTCACACACAATAGACAATAAACACACAAACACACACACACACACACACACACGCATACAGATAGTGAGAGAGTGAGAGATACAAACACACTCACACTCATGCACACACAGTGAAAATCCTGTGTGGTTGCATTTAATTTATAACGTTAAGGTTAACTTAAGGTTCTAGACACTGTCACCTTCAAGCACTGTTTTATGTTATGGTTAAGGGATTTGGCAGACCAAAGCGACACAGACAAAAACAATATAATATTTAAAATTTAACAGGGAACAGATTCCAATGTTGGTCAAACTATATGTCAGTCTGTTTTAAAAGTTCTAAGGTCAGAATTTATAAATGAAGGCCTATCAGTGAGAAAGATATACGGAAGATGCTAAGATTGTTTCAGTGCATCATGTCAATGGAAAGATGGTTTTCTCGTTTTAGTTTGTTTGTTTGTTTGTTTTGGGGTGGTGACATAGAGGTAATAGTGTGTGCAATATTCCATGTGAATATCTCAAGAACATATGGACACACACACAGTATAGGACACACCTGAGTGGAACACAATACTAGACCTGGAATGCTACAACCATAAAATAGCGTTTTCCTGGATAGTGTGCATTTAAACCTGTTTTGACCAGTTAGTCAGGTCTTGAGTCGCACGCTCA
>NC_055964.1:29767076-29794576 GCF_018492685.1 Alosa sapidissima | reverse complement strand
GTCTGCGTCGGTAATGGAGTTACTGTCAGAGATCCCATAGATAGATGCTGCTGATTCAGGTGCTGCTGTAGAGCTTTGGGACTGTCAGCCTCTTGACTTAAGAGACCCATCTCTTCTGTGTGTGTGTATATGTGTGTGTGTGCGTGTGTGTGCGTGTGTGTGTGTGTGTGTGTGTGTGTGTGTGTGTGTGTGTTTGCGTTCAATTTGACTGATTGCCACACCTCCCTCTCTCTAGCCAACAGTCTCTCTCTCTCTTCCTCTCTCTCTCTCTCTCTCTCTCTCTCTCTTTCTCATTAGCTGATTGGACTGCAGGAAGGATGTCAGGAACAAGGGATAAGGAGGACAGAGGGAGAAAGGGATCGACCTTGCAGATCCCAACCCCCCCTTTACACACACACACACACACACACACACACACACACACAGTTCCATTGGAGAGGAGCAAGTCATGAGGCCGTTGTCGTTGTGACGACAGAGGTGGTGGTGACTCATCTGTGAGTGGTGGCTCTCCGCCCAGAACACCACCCCTCTTTTTTCACTCTTTCATCCCTCGTTCCCCCATCTACATGGAGCCCAGAACACCACTCCTCTTTTCTTTTACTCTTTCATCCCTCGTTCCTCCCTCTAAACGGAGCCCAGATGTTAATATATGGGGCCCGATGAGAGGCTTGTTGGCTCTACTGAGGATGGTGTGTGTGTGTGTGTGTGTGTGTGTGTGTGTGTGTGTGTGTGTGTGTGTTTGTGTGTGTGTGTGCGCGTGTGCGTGTATGTGTGTATGTGAGAGCGTGTCGGTGCATACATGTGTGTGTGTGTGTCAGAGGTGGGACAAAGTCACTGTTTGCCAAGTCACAAGTAAGTCTCAAGTCTTAACGCTGAAGTCCAAGTCGTCCCAAGTTAAGACAGAGATGTCCCAAGCAAGTCCAAGTCAAGTCTTACCAAGGACAAGTCGAGTCCAAATCCAAGTCCTTATTTTTTTCGAGTCCTAAACAAGTCACTGTTGTATTATGCAACCACATATTAATATGTCGTCAATCATGCTTATTCACTGTCTCCCCCTGAATTACGGTAGATAAGTGACCAAAAGCATTTTTGCCTCCTTGCATGCATTGTCTTAGTCTGGCAGCGCCCCCACTAGCTTAGCTTAGCATAGCGAATGGAATCTCTCGTCGATGGATGGCATGTTGTTGTATGCAGTAAAAGTGAGCCAATAATAATTAAAAAAAACAAATTACTTGTTGCCTGGTAGACACAACGAGTACAAATGGCAATGCAGATTAAGACGAGGCGATTTCCTAGGCACATATATTGACTTGGGACTATATTGGGGCGAAGCACAGGCGAAGCACTGCTACTTGGGCGCAGAGATATCACGCAAAACACATGAGTACCTTGTCTCACTTGCCACAGCACGGACAATCTCGGACAATCTCGGACAATCTCTGCAATCTCTGCAATTAGCAGTGCTTCACCTAAAATGAGTCTGTTCCAGCCATAAATTCCATGCAAGTAATACAGCCCCTACAAGATGCTTGGTGATTCTGACCTTTTGACGATCGAAACTATCTCAGCAACAGAGACATGAAACTGCCCCAACTGGTCCCTGACATGGCCAGAACTTCAGTGCATTCTCCTCCCAGCACTTTGGGATGCCTGGAGCCATAGTGCTCAATGTCCCCAAATATGTTGCTGGCTGCACTGCATTCTAAGCCTTTAAGTATAGTAAGTATATATACTTTTTTGATCCCGTGAGGGAAATTTGGTCTCTACATTTAACCCAATCGGTGAATTAGTGAAACACAAACAGCACACAGTGAACACACAGTGAGGTGAAGCACACACTAATCCCGGCGCAGTGAGCTGCCTGCTACAATGGCGGCGCTCGGGGAGCAGTATAAGTATAAGTATATAAGTATATATACTCTTTTGATCCCAGGAGGGAAATTTGGTCTCTGCATTTATCCCTATCCGTGAATTAGTGAAACACACACAGCACACAGTGAACACACAGTAAGGGTGAAGCACACACTAACCCGGAGCAGTGAGCTGCCTGCTACAGCGGCGCTCGGGGAGCAGTGAGACGTTAGGTGCCTTGCTCAAGTGTGTGTGTGTGTGTGTGTGTGTGTGTGTGTGTGTGTGTGTGTGTGTATGTGTGTGTGTTTTGTGTGTGTGTGTGTGTGTGTGCATGCATGCGTGCGTGCGTGCGATGCGTGTCTCAGCACAGCTCAGGTCGTCTCGTCTTTGCGTTGGCGCTGGGTTTAGATGTTCTCTGAGAAACATCACTTCATTTCCCTACTGTTGCCCTCAGGGCAGCGCCACACAGCACTCTACACAGGGTGACCAGAGAGAGAGGGAGGGAGCGAGGGACACAGAGAAGGAGAAGGAGGGAGGGAGGGGGGGAGGGACAGAGAAGGAAAGGGAGGGCTGTATGAAAGCAAGAGTAAGAAAGGACAGAGAAGGAGGGATAGAGAGTGCCACACTAATGCATTTTATTAGCTAGAGAGAGAGGGAGAGAAAGAGAGAGAGAAAAGGGAGTCACACTAATGTATTTCACTGGCCAGAGTGGGAGGGAGAGAGAGAGAGAGAGAGTCGTGTATTTGATTGGCCAAGGGAGAGGGAGAGGGGGGGTCACACTAATGTATTTGACTGGCCATCTCTCCTGTCTCTTTGGCGCTGCTTTCTGCCTTGTCATGCCATTACAGCTGAAGATAAATAACCCATAGTGTGTGTGTGTGTGTGTGTGTGTGTGTGTGTGTGTGTGCCAAAAGTGTGTGTGTGTTTCTGTTGTGTGTATGTGTATCATTGGTTGTGTGTATGTGATAGAGAGAGACAGGTATTCTAAACAGAAAGATAGAGTGTGTGAGCAAAAAGATGAGCAGAGGAGAGAACAGTAGCTAAACGTGTGTTTTTCTTCATCACGGGTACAGGCAGACATGACACAAGGAGACTGGCACTTCATCAGCCCTGTCCTCCAACCACCCCACCCGCCCCCACCCCACCCGCCCCCTCTCCTCCATCCCCCCTCCATCCAACCGCTCCTCCCTGTCCTCTGTCTGATCAATCTCCGCCCTCCTTACATCCACCTCCTTTTCCTAGCGATCCCTCCATCTCTTCACCCTCCATCACCATTCCTCCACCCATCATGCCACTCCTCCATCTTTCCACTTCAATTCATTTAAATTCAATTCAACTCAAAGTGCTTTAATGGCACGCACAGCAATTGGGCTGTAAAATGCAGAAGAAACATAGAGATTGCCGATGTAAAGACAATATTCATACATCAAATAGCAAAAATAAGATCGCTCTACCGCACAGGTACCTGAGCGAATCTGAGGACGCTGTATGCGAAAGGCGTTGTTTGCTCTGAATAAAATCGAGTAAAAGTCAACAGTGTGTTGTAGAGTGATCTTATGTTTGCTATTTAGGTATGTTCCTGCAATCTACCTGCACCTAACCAGGCTGTGCGTGGATCTTGGTTTGATTTAGAATATTCATACATTGTTTACTGTATGTATACTGTAGAGAAACATTAAATGTTTACGTGTAGTTGGACTATCCCTCAGCGTCCCTGAGGTCACCATACAATGAATTATGTTATATTAAATATGCTAACAACCAGCTGAGGGTCTGTGAGTCAGCTGAGGGATATCTTCTGCATTTATATGTACATCCCTCTCCTGAGAGGAAAGACATTTAATTTTTCACATTCTCATCAAGGTGGTCACTGGTCAGTGTGTGAGTAATCGGTCATCAAGGTGGTCACTGGTCAGTGTGTGAGCAATCGGTTTTGGTCACTGGTCAGTGTGTGAATAATCGGTCATCAAGGTGGTCACTGGTCAGTGTGTGAGTAATCGGTTTTGAAGTCTCTCCTACTCCACCTCTGTCTTCTCTCTCTGATCTGCCACTTCCCTACACCTCCATCCATCCACCCATCTATCCATCTCTCTCCATCTCTCTCCATCTCTCTCCATCTCTCCATCTCTCTCCATTCTCTCCATCTCTCCATCCCTCTCCATCTCTCTCCATCTCTCCATCCCTCCCTGTAGTCCTCTATTCTACCCTGTCCCTTCTCTCCATCTCTCTCCATCTCTCCATCTCTCTCCATCTCTCTCCATCTCTCCATCTCTCTCCATCTCTCCATCTCTCCATCCCTCCCTGTAGTCCTCTATTCTACCCTTTTCCTTTTTTTCATCCCACAATTGGATTTCGTGCTAAAAATAGCCCCCCACTCCCCTGATGGCCTCTTGTGTCTCTCCAGAGACTGATGGCAGAGAGACTCTGCAGCATAAAAATAAATAAATAAATAAATAACCGAATAAATATTCATCGGTAAATAATGAAAGAAATACAAAAGTAATAATAAATAATAAATAATTAACCGCAAACAAACCAGGCGAACTTCCTGAGATCTGCTGCTGCTGCAACTGTATGGAACCCCAGGAGGTGCCATGGTAGCGGTTGTCATGACACCTCAGGGCCTGCACAGGAAGAGGAAGTTGTTTTTCTTTTTCATGTTGGCTGCTGGAGTGTTTTGATGGGAAGTCGAATTCTGCAGTTTGGGTCGATTCTGCCACTGACATCCGGGAATAAGAAGGCATTTATGGCCTCTGGCCTGTGTGTGTGTCCTGTGTGTCTAGTAGTGTATAAGGATGTGTGTGTGTGTGTGTGTGTGTGTGTGTGTATGTGAATGCTTGTTGGTTTGTGTGGGAGAGAGAATGCTGGTATTTTTAGTGAATTGCTGTGTTGAATTGCTATGTGTGGTATTTATGTGTGCGGGTTCAGTGGTTGTAGTTGTGTGTGTGTGTCTGTGTGTGTGTGTGTGTGTATGTGTGTGTGTGTGTGTGTGTGTGTGTGTGTGAATGCGTGTGTGTGGGTGTTTATGTGTAATGATGAGTCGCTATGTTTGGCATTTTTATGTGTTTATGTGGTAATAAACATCAACATAACGATCTGCTCTGACCTGCATTTTGCGTGTGTTTGTGTGTGTGTGTGTGTGTGTGTGTGTGTGTCTGTGTAATAGATTTGGCGTGTTTGAGTTCCTCAGTAATCAGATGCGTGATGAGTCAGGGCGTCTGGACAGTGGGCGGGGGCTGATGTGTGGCATGGGGGCAGGTATCATGGAGGCAGTGCTGATCGTCTGCCCAATGGAGACCATCAAGGTACGCTAGGGGGTCAGAGGTCACGGAGAGTCCTCTCACCCTCTTTTGACCTTTTTCTATCATTGTTTTTTTCTCATCATATCCACTTCATTTCAGTTCAGTTCTGTTCAATTAAATTCATTTAGCTCTATCGACATTCCAGATAGACTGATGTAACCAACAGAATCCAACATGTTCTCACCTGTCTCTCCCCTTGTTTCTCCAGGTTAAATTCATTCATGATCAGTCATCAGCCAACCCTAAGTACCATGGTTTCTTCCACGGGGTGCGGGAGATCATCAGGACCCAAGGTAAATAGAGTCTCAATCCACATGTCTTTATCTCCCTCTGGTGGACATCTGTGGTAGTGCACCCAATGTGCTAAAAGTCCAACTGTAGTCCAGTGGGGGTGGTGTCGGTCATTCTTGTGCATGTGTTCAATCTGTTCCTGCTATTGACTTTCTGCCTTACTGAGTGAAGCCAAAGTCCTTTTAGGCAAGTCCCTTCACAAGGTGGCCATATTGCAACGCATTTTGGGCACTTATCGGGCATCTATTTGGGCAGAACTGCGCGTGTGCAAGGCTTCACGACACCAACCTTGCTCCAGCGGCGAGATCACAATGATTGGCACATCACATGATTACATTACATTACATTACATTACATTTGGCTGACGCTTTTTAACCAAAGCGACTAACAACATGGTAAACAGTAAGTTTTTAGAACAATTCTCACAATTTTAGGACAGTTTAAAAAAAAACATTAGAGTACAGTAAGAATAAGTGCGTCGGTGAGTGCTGTTTTTAACAGTTACTTGTCAGTTTAAAACGGCTGGTGAGTGCTAGGATCAGTAAGACTTGTAAGTGTTGCTATGAGAGTAGATGTTCTCTAAAGAGCTGGGTCTTCAGGAGTTTTTTGAAAGTGGAAAGGATGTCCCTGCCCTTGTAGGAACTGGCAGTGTGTTCCACCAACGAGGAACAACAGATGAGAAAAGTTTGGATTGGCTTGAGCGTACCGGTGGTAGAGCTAGACGTCGTTCGTCAGAGGAGCGCAGCGGTCTGGAGGTAGTGTAAGTCTGTATGAGGGCATTCAAGTGGGTGGGAGCAGAACCGGAGACTACTTTTTAGGCAAGCGTTAGAGACTTGAATTTGATGCGGGCCGCCATAGGTAGCCAGTGTAGCTGGATGAGCAGCGGGGTAACATGTGCCCTTTTGGGTTGGTTGTAGACCAGGCGCGCCGCCGCGTTCTGGATCATCTGAAGTGGTTTCACTGCGCAGGCTGGGAGACCTGTCAGGAGGGCATTGCAGTAGTCGAGTCGTGAGATGACTATTGCCTGAACCAGAAGTTGGGTAGCATCTTGAGTCAAGTAAGTCCTGATTTTCCGTATGTTGTAGAGTGCAAAACGGCATGACCGGGCGACTGAGGCAACATGATCTGAGAAGTTTAGTTGGTTGTCAAGAACAACTCCTAGATTTCTTGCAGTCCTGGTCGGTGAAACAGACAGGGAGTCAAATTTGATGTTGATGTCGTGGTGTATGGTAGGTTTATGACCAGCAGTTCAGTCTTTGAGAGGTTCAGCTGGAGGTGGTGTGCCTTCATCCATGTAGCTATGTCTGAAAGGCAATCCGAGATCCGTGCTGAAACCAGGGGGTCGTCAGGTGGAAAGGACAGATAGAGCTGTGTGTCGTCTGCATAGCAGTGGTATGAGACATGATTGGCACAATGTATTCACATGTTGACTTTTTTTGCCGCGCAAGGGGCTTGATATGTGTAGACAACTGCCATATCGCCGTTACAAACTAACCCCATGCCTTTCTATGGAGGATTTTTTGAGTGCTGTGTCTTTAGTCTCTGTCATTAGAAAGTATCTGGTGAAGCCACCAGGGTTTCTCCTCACCAGCTGAAGACAGCAGAGCAGAGTTTGCTAATTGGGCCTCACTGTGCAGCTGTTGTAATGAATAGACATGAATTCATTGTGAATCAGATTGGAGTGCTGAGCTTCAAACAGAACAGGTCTGTAAAGCTTTTTGCATTTAGTGGTAGTTCTGATGTCTTTTACGTAATTCCTTAAGTAATAATCACTCTGCAATGGGCCATAAAAGCAAAGCACGTCTGATTTGATTACGGCTCATCAAATCCTGAGAAAATACTACTTTATATAGGATGGAAAGCATAGGAGCATGCAACATCAGGTTTGCCATAGCATCCGTTTAAGAATGTTATCTGGTATTCTTCTTGACCAACTGAGCCAGGACTCTGGCATCTTCAGGTGTAACTGAGGCTGCCTCATCTGAGGCCGCTGGGCAGCTGCACAGCTGATTACAGCTGAGGGAGTTTATGTGGCTCTGTGCCCTCACGTCACCATGGTTACTGATTGTTCTTTCTCTGCCAGGTATCCGAGGAACATACCAAGGTCTCACGGCAACTGTCCTCAAGCAGGGCTCTAATCAGGCCATACGATTCTACGTCATGACATTACTTAAGAACTGGTACAAAGGTGCGTGTCTGTGTTTGAGTATATACATGTGTGTGTGCCTGTGTGTATGTAAGTGTGTGTGTGTGTGTGTGTGTGTGTTAATCACAGTGCTCTGAGTGTTCTGTATTGTCACTCAGAGGGATTCTGAAGGAGATGTGAGTGCTTCCTTGATTTTGTATCATGTTTGCCATGTCCATTGTAAACACTGCCCTCTGCTGAGCAGTACTGTAAGTGTGCAGTGGAGATAAGATTGCAGTGACAAAAAAAAACAAAAAATGAGATCACTTGATTACTGTCATAACTAAGGGAACATATGTTCCTATCAGTTATAGTTCAAGAGACTCATTTCATATAATTTACCCATTATATGTCAGATTTATTATAGCAACACTATATGATTTACATGTAGGCCTATGCAATTATATTATTCTGTTTCCTAGGTGACGACCCAAACAAAGCCATGAACCCCGTGATAACAGGCACGTTTGGGGCAATCGCCGGGGCTGCCAGTGTGTTTGGGAACACACCTCTTGATGTGATCAAGACCAGGATGCAGGTATGAAACAGCATTACACCACTGGCCATTCTCTTGAGTTCCTCATACACCAGATATATCCGTCTCTAAATAATCACATCATGGTAATTTACATCAATATACTGTACTAGGCATTAGTTCTACATGAACCTTCCTTAGAGCAGCAGTTCTGTAGGCTGTAGCTTTATACTGAATGTCCAGGCCTGTCCTGTCCCAGGGTCTGTTTATTCTCATCTTAATGCTGTTTCCTCTTACAGGGTCTAGAGGCTCATAAATATAAAAACACCCTGGACTGTGCCATGCAGATTATGAGACATGAGGGACCCGCAGCGTAAGTGTGTGTGTTTGTGTGTGTGTGTAATTTCAAACTGTACCGATAAACTAGTGTTTGATGAACTTGTGCTGTACTAGAAATACTTCAACCAACATTCTCTTTCTCTTTCCCCCTCGTTTTCCTTTATTCTCTGTCTTCATCAGTTTCTATAAGGGCACGGTTCCTCGGCTTGGTCGAGTATGCCTGGACGTGGCCATAGTCTTCATAATCTACGAGGAGGTGGTCAAGGTCCTCAACAAAGTGTGGAAGACTGAGTAGTGAGGAGAGAGAGAAGAGGATAGAAGAGGCTCGTCATCTTGGCAAGTTTGAAGGGATGTCATCACTGTGCTAAAGGATTCTAGAAGATTCTCCGCCTCAACAATGGAGGAATATCAGCACTGTTGGCATAGAAACCATCTGTCAACACCATGCCACAAAATTCCATGACTCAAATGACCCCTTCTCATTGGTGCATTTCCAGTGAGGCATTTTCATACATGAATGTCCATTGGTCCATCCTCTTGTACTGTACATGTAAACACATCTCTTAGTGCCTATTGGTCCTTTCTCTGTGTTGTGCATTTTAAGGATAACTGGTTGTGGTCCTGATGGTGTTACTATGATAATGTGATGTCAGCTGTGTAACTTGTGCCATGTTTGCCCAGTGGCTGTAGCCTACATGTTTGTTTTACTTTTAGCGGACCACACTAATGTCACTTTAAAAGTCTAGAAACGCACAGACAAACATTTTAGTGGATGTTTCTTAGAAAGTGATTGTAAAAACTAGCAGAGAAGACATAACAAAGAGAGCATATATTTAGCATATTTATTTATGATTGATAAAGAACACTCAGAAATACAAATAATTATTCCTTCTTACACAATGTGTTCAGGCATGCCAAAGGCCTCCATAGGGGCCCTCAAGAGAATCACTTGTGATCCTTTTACATTCATGGGGGGTTTTGGTTATCATCGATGCCCTTGTTTACATTGTTATGTGATATCTTTAAAAACAGATTTGTTTTGTTTTTATTAAACTATATTTTGTATTGATTTTTAGCAATTCCTTAAATGTTCCACATGTGCCTGATTTAAGTTTGAAATGTAACTAAAAACCTAATTTATCTTTTTACCCAATTGATTTATTTTTTAATCATGTGAGTGTCAACAGTGTGTGTGTGTGTGTGTGTGTGTGTGTCTGTGTGTGTGTGTGTGTGTGTGTGTGTGTGGTGTGGGAGACCGAGAGAGTGTGTGTGTGTGTTGGGCTGTGCGTCCTAATCTGTGCTGGTAAAATTGTCAATATTCTCTTCATGCCACTGTTCTGTTGAGACATGATAGAGCAATTTTATTTTCTTAACTCATCAAATAATAAAATAACAATGCAACACATATTCGTTTTGATTTTGTTCTCTCTCTCTCTGCTGTAACACTGCAATTTCCCATTGAGGATGAAAAAAGTCATCTCTCTCTCTCTCTGTCTGTCTGTGTGTGTGTGTGTGTGTATGTATGTGTGGCTGTCTGTGCCTACAGTCTGATACCTATGGCTGTGGTCATCCTGCCATAAAAGAGATGAAATGATGTCATCAATCCATTTTACCTATTGGCAAAACATTTAGTAAACAAATGAACATTGTTAGTATGTATACATGTATGTATTCATGCATGTACAATTTATGTATGTATGTGCCTAGGTTGATGGTTGGTTGGCCAAGGTTTTTATGGCTATGGTTCAGTCCACATCAACGGGACGGACCAACCTTGACCATGCCTGGGCTGGTTAAGAGTATTTTGGGTATTGGATATTTCAATGTGGTAATACATGTATGGTGGCAGCATGGAGGGGAGTGTCTCCAGGACGCTGATTTCACTGTTAAGCCTTCATGAGGTGTCGTGGGCCTAACTTAATGAAACATCGGTGAATGAGGGTGCCCACTTGATAACCCCAATGACATGCCGCATACTATATACTGCTGTTGGATGGGCCATTTGTATTGTGTTTGTGACCATTTGTTGGCGGATTTGTGGGTAGTGTGCTTTTTTAAAGTTAAACTTGAGCAGGGGCTTCTGAATGTGTTTTTACCTTGGATTTTGGCACAAGGGATTTTAACATCTAATCCTGTGTATTAATGTAATGCTGAAGCTAGCGTAGGCTAGTGACTGCTGTGAATAGGGCAGCTGGCAACTAGGGAAAGACCTTGTGACAGCACGGAAAGACGGCTGACAGGAGGAAATAGACCCCGTCGGGGCTACAATGGGTTAGCAGCTCATTGTGGCAGTAGCCCAGGCTTCACTAAGCTATGGGCTGCACCCTACTAAGCTACAGTACGACATAATGAAAAAATACCCCTAGAGTCAGCGAGAGCAGGGGCGGAAGATGACTCACTTGTGATAGACATGGTTACTGACCCTGGAACGAATTTGATTACGAGTAAGGAAAACATGTTTGTGAAAGCCACTAGTTCAGAGAAAACAGAAAAAGCTGCAGATGTGTGTGTGTGGTTGGCAGAAGGTTACAAGTCTAAAGGGCCTGAAAATTCATCAAGGGAAAAAGAAGTGCTTGGTAGAGGGAACACAGGGTCCCCGCATTGATAGCTAAGTGCATCAAGTCAGTCGGTTGAAGTTCAGTGACAGGAAGAAACCCACAGTTCGCAGGACATCAGCACCCCTGTTGTTGAAGAAAGTTCTAGCACTGAGGCAGAAAGAGAGGCCAGTCAGCCAAGGAGGGAGAAGATTAGCAGAATGTAGAATGTGGGAAGATGTTAATAGTGATTTGGTCAGCATCCTGGGTCAGCTCAAGGGGATGGCTGAAAGCAAATTAGATAAAATGGGAGACATTATTTATAGCTATGGTAAGGAAAGATTTGGGACTATTGAGATAAGGACAAAACGGCAACATGAGGTAGTCAAATCTAGGCGCCAGCAGGAGATAGATAAACTTATCAAGGAGAGGAGGCAGCTTAAGAAGCAGTGGAGAAAAGCTACAGATGATGAGAAGGAAGGTATTGACTGTCTACAGGCAGATGTGAGGGAGCGGTTGGCAGTGCTAAGAAGAGCTGAAAATATTAGGAAAAATAGTAAGAAGAAATCACGAGCTCGACTAGCATTCTATAAAGACCCATTTAAGTTTGTTAAGTCTTTATTCGTAATGCAGAAGAGTGGTAGTCTTTTGGAACCTAAGCAGAAACTTGAGGGGTATTTAGAGGGAGTGCACAAAGATAGGGAGCGGTTCAGAGAGATGGTACTTCCTGCTGATATCCCACCTATTGGTGAATTAAGTAGCCAATGCGACGATAGTCCACCAAGGTGGAAAGAGGTGCAAGAAGTAATAAAACGTGCAAGGGCCTCTTCAGCCCCGGGACCTAATGGAGTGCCCTACCGGTTGTATAAGAGTGCACCAGATGTTTTAAGATTTCTATGGCAATTAATGAAGATAGTTTGGAAAAAGCAGAGTATTCCCAAGGCTTGGCGGAGGGCTGGGGGAATATTTATTCCCAAAGAAAAGGATGCAGTGGAGATTAATCAATTTAGGCCAATTAGTCTACTGAATGTTGAAGGGAAGGTTTTCTTCGGTGTGGTGGCACGGAGACTGACAAATTACCTTGAAAAGAATAAATTAATTGATACCACGGTGCAAAAAGCTGGAATTCCTGGCTTCTCCGGGTGCTTAGAGCATACCAGCATGATTTGGCATCAAATTCAATTAGCAAAGCATGAGAAGAGAGACCTGCACGTTGTGTTCTTGGATTTGGCTTTTGGGTCTGTGCCGCATAGTCTGTTGTGGGAGGCCTTTGATTATTTCAGAATCCCGGGTAGCATTAAAAGCCTAGTAAAAGCATACTTTCTGGATATTCAATTATGTTTTACTACAGCTGATTACACCACAGGGTGGCAACAACTCGAGATAGGAATCATGGCGGGATGTACCATCTCCCCACTTGCTTTTACAATGGCAATGGAGGTCATCATTAGGGCCTCAAAATGGGTAGTGGGTGGGGAGAAGTTGCAGGGAGGGCCACGCCTCCCCCGATTAGGGCTCTCATGGACGACATGACAACCTTGACGTCAACCGTTCCATGCACCAACAGGTTGCTGGATAAGTTAAATAGCAATCTGCAATGGGCCAGAATGAAGGTAAAGCCAAGTAAGTCTAGGAGTCTCTCAATTGTTAAAGGGAAGGTAATAGATAAGAAGTTTTCTATAAATAAAGAGAAACCAGTGAAGAGTCTGGGAAGGTGGTATGATGCAAGCCTTAGTGATAAATCACAGGTTGAAGACTTGAGACAGGTCACTAGGCAAGGTATTGCAAAAATTGACAAGTCAGGGCTGCCAGGTAAGCTCAAGCTGTGGTGTTTGCAGTTTGGTTTATTGCCTCGGCTAATGTGGCCATTGACAGTTTATGAAGTTCCTCTGTCAAAGGTAGAGAGGTTGGAAAAAATGATCAACTCCTTTGTCAGAAAATGGCTCGGAGTCCCACGCTGCTTAAGCAGTGTAGCCTTGTATGGGAAGGGCATTGTAGAGTTGCCAATATCTAGTCTGACAGAGGAATTTAAGTGTGCTAAGGCTAGATTGGAAATGACTCTTACTCAGTCCAAGGACCCAGTGGTGAGGAAAGGTGCACCCACAGTTAATGCAGGGAGGAAGTGGAACCCAGAGCAGGCAGTTAAGCAAGCTCAATCAGCATTGAAGCATAGGGATATAATGGGCCATGTGCAGCACGGGCGGGGGGGTCTAGGGGTGGGCATGAGTAAACCCTTGTGGAGTAAGGCTTCTGCAGGAGAAAAGAGGAAAATGGTAGTGGAGGAAATGCATAGACAGGAGGAGGCTGTAAGATGTACTAAGGCAGTGTCGCAGGCAAAACAAGGGCAGTGGGTGAACTGGGAAGGGGTGGAAAAAAGACGGATTAAATGGAAAGATCTATGGGGCATTGAAGCTGGTAAGATCAGATTTATGTTAGATGCTACATATGATGTGCTCCCATCGCGTTTGGTGAGGATGATAAATGCATACTTTGCTCGTGTGTGGGCAGTCTCCACCATATCCTATCAGGGTGCAAGGTAAGTCTCACCCAGGGGCGGTATACGTGGCGTCATAACCAGGTATTGAAATGTGTGGCAGCGGCAATAGAGGATAAAAGGAGAGAAGTCAATTCATTAGCAGCTAGTAAAGGGGTAAGGCAAATTAACTTTGTACGTCAGGGGGATAAACCTTGTTCCGCGAAGGCCAGGTGTAAAACCGGCCAGTTGAAAAATGGGGCGGGCTGGGAAATGAAGGTTGATCTTGGCCAGCAGATGGCGGTACTTCCACATATAGTGAGTACTAAACTACGACCCGACGTAATTCTATGGTCGGATTCAGAGAAGATAGTTTACTTCATTGAATTCACTGTTCCTTGGGAAGACAGAGTGGAAGTGGCCAATGAGCTGAAGAGAGCTAAATACACTGAAATAGCAGAGGAGGCAGTCAAGCGAGGTTGGAGTGCACGATTAAGGCCTATTGAAGTCGGTGCACGTGGGTTTGTGGCCAGATCTGCTATTGGCTTGCTGTCTGAATTGGGCATTTGTGGGCGAAGTCTAAGGCAGGTGGTTAGTAACATGTCTTTAGCAGCAGAACGGGCAAGAGAATGGTTGTGGGTAAGGAGAAGTTACCCTTCCTGGGGCGCAAGCTAAGGTAAGCTAACTGGCTCATTTGTTTTGTGTTTGTGATGGACTGTGCCTAGGTTGATGGTACTTGGCTAAGGTTTTTTATGGTTTATGGTTCAGTCCGCATCAACGGGACGGACCCACCTAGCCAACTTAGACCATGCCTAGGTTGGTTAAGGGTATTTGGATGTTTGTTGTGGTAATATGGTGGCAGCATGGGGCGTAAGCTAACTGGCTAATTTGTTTTGTGTTTGCGATGGGGCCTAAGCTAACTGGCTAAGCTAACTAATTTGTTTTGTGTAACTTCTTTTGTTTGTGATGGGCTGTGCCTAGGTTGATGGTTGGTTGGCCAAGGTTTTTATGGCTTTGGTTCAGTCCACATCAACGGGACGGACCAACCTAGCCAACCTTGACCATGCCTGGCTGGTTAAGAGTATTTTGGGTATTGGATATTTCAATGTGGTAATATGGTGGCAGCATGGAGGGGAGTGTCTCCAGGACGCTGGTTTCACTGTTAAGCCTTCATGAGGTGTCGTAGGCCTAACTTAACGAAACATCGGTGAATGAGGGTGCCCACTTGATAACCCCAATGACATGCCGCATACTATATACTGCTGTTGGATGGGCCATTTGTATTGTGTTTGTGACCATTTGTTGGCGGATTTGTGGGTAGTGTGCTTTTTTTAAAGTTAAACTTGAGCAGGGGCTTCTGAATGTGTTTTTACCTTGGATTTTGGCACAAGGGATTTTAACATCTAATCCTGTGTATTAATGTAATGGTTTTGTTAAAAATATAGGTCCAGATTAGCTCAGAATCTTCACTGTTGACCCATGCATATCTATTACTTGAAATCGGCACCAAAACCCAGGGTAGAGTGTGTGAGTGAATGTGGTCTGGACTCTGTGCAGGAGGGTCATTGTGTCAGAGATGCTGTAGAAGGCCAGAACTCCTGCCCTGTGATCGACATACACACCTATTTTGGCCTCATGTACTACAGGGAGACGAACCTCCTTGTTATTGTGACGAAATAAGCAATGTAACTTAAACACATCCAAACACCAGGACTGATCATTATATCCAAACCCACACTCATTACCCCCTCCTTTCCTGCTGATGCTTTTATACGAGACTGCTATAGCTACACGACCACTCCACTCCACCTCCCAGTAGCAGCGTCCAGACACACCCTCTCTACATAGCACCTGAGCCCAGCTATCAAATCTCTCGGGATGATCAGAATATGACTCGGCTAGGAGGTGCAGTGACACCATTTTGCTCTTCTCAGATAGTCTAAGGTGCTTGAATGCTGTGTTGGGATCCAGTGTCAACTTAGAAACATCTGTGAAATGAAGCATAGGAAAAATGTAACATCTGCTTATAATTCATACTAATCATGAACTTAGAATTAAAAAGGTCTATATGACATTTTATCGCCCCAAAATATATTAAATAATATGATTTTGTGGAAAGTAATAATATGATATTCTAATTATAACAAATAATATAAATAAAATTATATCAAACAAAACGTGTTAGAATGGTGGTTTTGTGATTCTAGATTTTTAGCTACATGAGGCCTTTGTGTTCTCAAAAATGTCACTTTTTCCACACTTGTTTCAAACTCACAGTGCAAAAACTCCATCCTTGTCTTTGGTACTGGCAAAAGAACCACTGGATTGACTATGGAAAGAAAAATGGGAAATATTGCAGTTTTGAACAACAGTCTAACTGACAACTCATATAACAACTCAGCTGTGCTCATAAGTTTACATACCCTGTACAAACACATGCTAAAGTTGACTAAAAAGAAGAATAAAAAATCATCTTTTGGAAATTGATCCTAACGCCTTATTTAAAAAAAAAAATAGGAAAATTCCAAGGACACCAATTTTCTCTGTGAATGAATCATGTATCGTAAATAAATAAATGTTCTTCCTTAAAATACAGCGGCCATAAGTATACATATACCTATGTTAAATTCCCATAGAGGCAGGCAGATTTTCATTTTTAAAGGCCAGTTATTTCATGGATCCAGAATACTATGCATCCTGATTACGTAAGACTTTGGGATTAAAATAGCCCCACCATACCTAAAGATTGGCATGGTTTTATTTTGGTTAGCCTAATAGCTGGTTTGATTTGCATTGAAAGATGATGATCTTATGGAAAGTATCCCATGTCAATTGTAAGATATGGTGGGTATTGGCCCCCCTGTATTTTAAAGGGGTGGTTCAGGATTTTGGACATAAGACCTTATTTCCAAGTAAGCAAGTGTGATATTTATCAGTGGAGACCGTTTTCAGCACGTTTCATCCAGTCCTTCTAATTGCAGAGTTCGCAGGTGCTAGGCTAGCGCAAGTCAACGGTATGTGCTAGCCTGCCACTAAAGACAGTCTTACCCACTCCAAAGTACACCTGAGGCAAATTCCAGACAATCGATGTAAATGTCTGTGTTGATAGAATAGTGTAAGAAATACAACTACCCTTGCATCGCGTTGCAATAGTTATACTTTGGTCCCTAAAGTTGTTAGTAGTCATTTTGCAACTCAGCGGCGGACTGATATTACCAAGGCTACTACTAGGTATCCCCATTGGAGTGCGCTTTACTGTTTACTTTTCGGCGCAGTACTACTAACCGGAGCAAGTATAATTCCGCCGCTGCTAAGAAACTAGTCCCTCAAAATGTAATGCGATCGTTGAAATGCAAGGATAGAATAACGTTAGAAATAACACTGTCAATACAGACATTTACATCGATAGTCTGGCGTTATAATTTATTTGCCTCGGGTGTACTTTGGAGTGGGTAAGACTGTCTTTAGTGACAGGCTAGCACATACCGTTGACTTGCGCTAGCCTAGCACCTGCGAACTCTGCAATTAGGAGGACTGGATGAAACGTGTTGAAAACGGTCTCCACTGATAAATATCACAGTACTTGGAAATGAGGTCCTATGTCCAAAATCCTGAACCACCCCTTTAAGGAAGAACATTTATTTATTTACGATACATTATTCATTCACAAAGAAAATTGGTGTCCTTAAAGGTTGGATTTTTTCTCTTTTTTTTTATTAAGGCATTAAGATCAATTTCCAAAAGATGATTTTTTATTCCTCTTTTTAGTCAACTTTAGCATGTGTAGGTACAGGGTATGTAAACTTATGAGCACAACTGTATACATTAGATCAGTTGTGCTTTGATTTCAGATCGATATATAATATATGAAATATTGCACACGCGCACACACACACACACACACACCTCAGTAATGTTACAATTAGAGTCAGATTTAAATGCTTTAGATTGTTTTATAGATTCCACCAACCTGTTTCAATAGATGCAATTCCTTTCTCCAGTTTAAAGTCGTTAAGTTGATCTCTGAGATAAGACACTGCTCTTTTTATTTTATCAAAGGGATTACCACTGGCATTGGTGATGAGTAGATCCTTGGTTTCATGGTTTATGTAGAGAGACTGGAAATTCTGTCAAATGACCAAGAAATGGCAAAGGCTTCACCTGATATTTTCTCTTAATGAACCTTTGACACCAATGCATCAATTTTCTGCAGGTTACCTTGAGGAAAAATATGTGATCGTCTGTGTGTGAAAGCTGCTCCAGTTCAGCATCGCTCCTCCTCAGATCAGCAATCTCCTGCTCCAGTTGCTTCAGGAGTCCTTCAGCCCGACTCACCTCAGCCTTCTCCTGAGCTTTGATCAGCTCTTTCACCTCAGAGCGCCTTCTCTCAATGGAGCGGATCATCTCAGTGAAGATCCTCTCACTGTCCTCCACTGCTATCTGTGCAGAACGCTGAATGCAGTATATAAAACAAACAACAAACAAAATGACCACTCATCCAAGATCAGTCACCCTTTGCATTGCATTGTGTATACAGGGGAAGTTAATTGACATTTACCGATGTATACTTCTCTCCCCTGGTCAGTAGCCTACTCACCTTGAGAGTCTCCAAAGTCGTCTTCACTTCCGGCAACTTCTCCATTCTCACCTGGATTCCTTGCTTGATTTTTTGCCGCATTTCCTGCTCTTGTTTCTATTTTTAAAAAAAACAACAGAGAATAAATAAATAAATAAATAAAGTGCTGTTAAATGTTCTTTATCTGGATCATGATTACAAAGGAGACATCTTGAGGACCGACACAATGCTCCAGGCTCAGGTCATACCAGCTCTTGTGCATATTTCATCTTCATATTCAGAATATTTAGCCTGGTTAACACCAGACCCCGTTTCAAATCTCAATTGACTTAATTGACTTACGAGTTCCAGGGGCGTAACCAGCAATGAAATTAAACTTAAATTGGCCTATTAAACTATTACCAAATTGTTTCAGAAGTGCAGCACTAAAATATTTATTGTAAACAAAGGGTTTATATGCAGTTGTTTACTCAATTCCTTATCTGTTTAAGCCCGTCACCATCAGCGCAGTCACTGGTTGTGTTGAACATACTGCTCTATCCGTCATCATTTAAAGCCCGCTAAATGCCGGATAAATGATTGTGATTGGTTCCTGGGTTTTTTAAATGGGTGTCAATGGCCTCCTTGCAAGACTGACCTGCAGAGCAAATTCAAATTTGCTAAAAAGGCTTGTTTTGATTCTCTCAGGATGCTGAATATTCTAAATATTAGGGGGGGGGGGGGGGGGAGCTCTAAATTATATACATTTTTATTTTGGTTGGTTCATTCAGTTTAACTGATAATGAGACACACTCTGCTGTTCTTTCAATGAACTTCATACTTTTTACCTCTCTGTAGTGTCTGTGACAAAAGTGGAATGTGAGGCTCATTTAAATTAAAGTTTAAATGCTGATTCATGATATGTTGTTGTATGTTGTTCATGTTTCCCCTTCCTCTTTTCTGAATTTATCCTTCCTCAGGTTTAACAGGTCTACCCTTATTCAACTGTCCTTCCTGTAGCCCAGTACAATGATTAAATAACAGGACATTCAAACAAATCTTAGTTTCTAAAAAGAACCCATATGAAATTGGCTCAAAACATAAATGACATTTCATTCATTGAAACAAACAAAAATTAATCAGATTGTAACTCATAATTGTTACATTTGTATTCTGATTTATTTTATCAAACCAATTGCACCACACCCTTTAGAGAGTGCACTTTGTAGGCCTACTAATGATTAACCCTACTGCCTGGACTATGCGACTACTGATTTCTCTGATATACGGAGCCCCTAAAGGGACACATGCCAAACGTCTTTTTTTTTCCTCTTGCACATCACAATTTTTTCTCATGCTCACAAGAAACTCACAGCCCCTATGATGAAACTTTCAGGTGTGCATGCAAAACTTGTGTGTGTAAACTTGTGTGTATGAAAACTAGTGCGTACCAGACACAATGGAAAGAGAAAATGTCTTAGCATTTTGACGTACAGAAACTATGAGAACTTCCTGGTGCGCATCAGAACTATGAGAACTACTATGAGAAGTTATAAACACCTGAGCACACCATTTCTGCATCCTTCCTGGGCTAGCAGTTAGTTAACAGATCCAGTGATCCCCAGCTCTGGCTCCAGAACCAGTGGCAGGTTTAACTAGAATTGCGGTTCCGAGGAACTGCAAGAGTGGGTTTGATCAGGGGCATGAAACTCGGCCTCATCCAAGGATTCCAACGGTACCTCATTTATGAAAATCGGACATACGGGTCAAAAGTTACATGCACACACCTTCATACACAGACAGCCCAGCCCAGCCCAGCCTATTAGACATTGCCAGATGGCTTAGAACTCTGCCAGGTGCAAGCTTAAGCAATTAGAGCTGTGATGTCATAATCGAAATTAGAATCCTGAACATTCCGCCATTCATTTCAATGGGGCCCAAAAACGCTGAAAAACGGGAATAACGCGAAAACGACAAGGACCAGCGACACGAAAGTAACAAGCTCCCTACACCGGTTCGGGCCTGAATTTTTGGAGTTCGAACCGCGTCGATAGCTCAAACGGTCTAGGAGCAGTAGTCGGTAGAAAAAGTGGGTGAACAGGAATAATATATAAGAAAACTTAAGAAGAACAATAGTGGGCTTGCTGGATCAAACCCACTAATAATTACTTAACAATTACTGTTTTGAAATGTGTGCAACGTGTCAGTGTTTAGTGCTTGTAGTGACAACAGTTCATAGCTTTCCCGTCTTGTCAATGTTTCTACACATTAATTAAATCTTGAAGCAAATACTAAACTTACTACTGGCAAACATAAGAGTATCGGAGACTTATTGAATCAATCACTATGTTTTTTTTGTGTAATTCTTGACCAGTGTTCAGTAACATGGTTAATGATGAGTCTGTAGGGAGTGAATGCTTTGTCTGCGCCAAGTGATGAGTCTGTGGTTAGTGATTTCTATTGTTATCCTAAGGTCTCCTTTGCTTCATAGCTTGAATGCTAGTCTTCCTTTGTAAGTTTCTTTGGATAAAAGCATAAATGTAAGTGCAAATGATTACCGTAGTCTGTGGTCAGTAATGAGTCTGTGGTTAGAAATGTGTCTGTGGTTAGAAATGTGTCTGTGGTTAGAAATGTGTCTGTGGTTAGAAATGTGTCTGTGGTTAGAAATGTGTCTGTGGTAAGTGAGTAATGAATCTGTAGTTGTTAATAAAGTGGGATTAGTGCTGAGTGATGAGCACCTGTCTCTCCTCTGCTGCTGAAACCGTGTCGTGGCTCTTGTGTCCTTCCAGCATGCACTGGTAGCAAAGTCCCTGCTGGTCTGTCCAGCAGAACACCTCCGTCAGCCTGTGGTGTCGAGGGCAGATCCTCTTCTTCAGAGACGGCGAGGCCTTGACCAACACGTGCCTCTTCCCTGAGAAGAGTTCGTCATGGCGCCCGATGTGGCTCTCACAGTAAGACACCAGGCACTCCAGACAGGACTTCGCGGCCTTCAGTTTCCTCCCGGTGCAGACGTCACACTCAACATCTCCAGGTCCAGCATAACAACAATCAGGAAGAGGGGCCACCTGGACATCAGAGGGGTTTCTGAGATTCTCCACCACTTGGGCCAGGAGGACGTTTTTCCTGAGGTCAGGCTTTGACGTGAAGCTTTGTCTGCACTGTGGGCAGCTGTAGACGACTCGGGCGGCTCTCTCGTGGCGCCAGTGGTTCTCAATGCAGCCCATACAGTAGCTGTGACCGCAGGGGACGGTGACGGGATCCCTCAGCAGGTCCAGACAGACTGAGCACATGAAGGACTCTTGACTGGTTAGCTGACCGTCTGCCATTTTCCCCTCTTCATGAGAACAGACACACGCTCAAACACACAGGAGGCGTCGAAACTGTAAAGGTGACTGATCACTTCCGTCTCTAGAAACACATTCGGAGGTTCTGAGCTTTCAGCTTATCACATACAGGTACAAAGGTTACTCTGTGTGTGTGTATGCGTGTGTGAGAGAGAGAGATGGAAAGAGAAACTGTATATCTTAGCATTTTGACAGGAAGAAAAAAAGGAAAATAGAAACACTGGCTGGAAATGGTTGTGTCATTACAGTCATATTATGTAGATGTAACTGATTTATGCCTTTTGGATTAATTCTTATCTATTAATTCATCAGACAAAATATTAGTGATGAGTCATTCAATACATTTATTCTTTTCACAAATCCAGCACAGCAGAGGTGATTGGACACAGCTATGCACAGCTCAGTTGTAGCTCCATGATGTGCGGAGCAGAGAAAGCCAACGCCACTTTAAAAAGCTTAAAACAACTAGCTTCATCTGAACAGGTTGTTCTGTAGTGCTGAATTGTAACTCAATGTAATATTATCCAAATACATTGTTCAACTGAATATACAACGGTCATATCTTTTTTTAATAAGTTGTGCCTTTGGTTTTACTTTTCATACTTACTTATCTTATAAAATAAAAATCTGACATGCAAACCTAGTGGAGTCACCATGCTCCTTTATAAATACAACGGATTATACATCTTATTCTTACACAACCTCAACAGAAGAGTTATAATGTGCCAGACCAAAATCAAACCCAAACCCAGGGTAGAGTGTGTGAGTGAATGTGGTCTGGACTCTGTGCAGGAGGGTCATTGTGTCAGAGATGCTGTAGAAGGCCAGAGTTCCTGCCTCGTAATCCACATACACTCCTATTCTGCAGCTGGCCACTAGAGGGAGTTTAGTCTCTTTATTATTGTGCCTGAAAGAGGAGGTGGACCTGGAGAGTCTTAGACTCCAGGACTGATCATTATATCCAAACCTGCACTCATTGCCCCCTCCTTTCCTGCTGATGCTCTCGTATGAAACGGCTATGTTAGCCCACTGCCCACTCCACTGAGCCTCCCAGTAGCAGCGTCCAGTTATGCCCTCCATACACAGCACCTGAAGCCACCCGTCAAATCGCTCAGGGCCATTGCGGTAGGATGTGGCCACATTAGTGTGTGAAACCATCAAGTTCCCTTTTGAGAGCTGGAGACTGTTACGCACTGTGGCAGGGTCCAGGGTGAATGGATGTAAGTCTGATTTTTAAAAAAGCAAGAAATGAAAGAGAAGTGTGAAATTCCATATTAATTAAAGTAGTGATAATAAGTACTCTCACTGTAACTCACTGATCTCATTATTTTTTATTGAGTATCTGTATGTGGTCTTTGTTGCTTGTATATATGTGCGTGTGTGTGTCTGTGTGTGTCTGTGTTTGTGTGTGTGTGTGTGTGTGTGTGTGTGTGTGTGTGTGTGTGTGTGTGTGTGTCACTCACATTTCAAGAACTCTTCTCTGGTCCGATACTCAGGAAGCAGCACTGTGTGGATGTGCTTGACTGTGGGAAGTGAGAGAGAGAGAGATAGAGAGAGAGAGAGAGAGAGAGAGAGAGAGAGAGAGAGAGAAATTGGTGTAATCACACACTTACACAAAGGTATTATTCTAATCACCTCACACGGCCTATGATTGTTGCTGGATAAGTGCTGGATATTACACACAAGGCAATTGAAAATATCTTGATGATTTTGAACGTATAATTCAAGCTGTTTGAGCTGACCTGCTTTGGACATCTCCGCCTCCTCCTCTGTCCACTGGTCTTCCAGGCGTCGTTTAAGCATGAACAGGGACTGACCAACTTCCCCAAAGGAGATGTGTGTATTGACACGCATGATGACATCTGTTCCACTCTGCTCATTCAGAAGAGGAAGACTCTGGAGAGTGGAAAGAAAAGTCTGTGTCTATAAATGTGATTACCAGTAATAAAGCTAGCCATAGCCATGCTGGTGAGATGGTGAATGTTTGGCTTCTTCACAACAAGGCATCAGGTAATAGTATAGACAGCTAGGCCTCCTGCCTCTTTTTTTCTACTTTTTCACTTAGATTTATTCATTTTAACTGTCTTAATGTACTTTAAAATATTGTTTTTTTTTTACTTTCTGTTCGCTTAAAAAGTCTGAGGAAGGGCCGTACGGGCTTGAAACGTTAATAAAGAAAAATAAAAAATAATTCAATGGGAGCTCTAGAGTGTGCGGATCTTCACTTTGTCTTGTTCGTTTAAAAAGCACATTGTATGAAAAATCTCTGTCAAATTGGCTTACCAAAGGGCACACCACTCTCACCTGGAGGAAATGGATGTGATCCTCTGTGTGTGAAAGCTGCTCCAGCTCAGCATCTCTCCTCTTCAGCTCAGAAATCTCCTGCTCCAGTTGCTTCAGGAGTCCTTCAGCCCGACTCACCTCAGCCTTCTCCTGAGCTCTGATCAGCTCGGTCACCTCAGAGCGCCTTCTCTCAACGGAGCGCATCAGATGCTGAAAGCATCGGTCATTGTCTGCCACAGCTGCAGCTGCAGAGCGCTGACATGACAGAGAAAGAAACATACTGTAATGAACCGAGCCTAGCTGGTTCAGGACTTTGAACTCCCATGATGCTCTGTGATGTGTTTATGCAATGTTGATGTTGAAACCATGCAAGTTGCCAATGTTGTATGTCATGTCTGTCGTGTCCATGTTCTACAGCTCTAGTTGGAGTGTTCAGAGCCAGGTTTGGCTGGTGTGTGTTTTGGATGCAGCCTAGGGCAGAGGTTTGGTACTGGGATATAAGGGCCGGGTCTGGCCCAACATGGGGTGTTCATGTGTGTGTTTGAATTGTTGTCAATAAAACTACAGAAAATGATTCAAACATCGTGGTTTGTTACAATGCGGAGCAAAGGTTTGATTTAAAGCTTAACTCAACTCATGTTACAGTGCCCTCAGAAAACATTAACGTCATGAGTGTGTATTCTGCATTGTAACACACTAATTGCCATTTTGTTATGTAATGATGTTTGCCCATTTTCATGTGCAGTTTCCATCTTCTCTACTAATAACAACATGCTTACCTTCAGAGTCTCCATAGCATTCTTTACTTCCTGAAATTCTTTCTCTCTGTGTTGAAGTCTCTTCCTTGATTTCCTCTGAGTCTCACACAATAGCTTCTGCAGAGAACCATGTACAGTAACAAACCATAACATGACTCAACAGTACCTAGCCTACCATGTAAACAAAACCTGTCAGTTAAGTATGCTATATCTGTGCCTCTAATATTAGCACACACATAATATTGTCATATTATGACAGTTCTGATGTAACTGAGCTAAGTTGTTATGTAAAAAATAATTATATTAATATAGGGCGATGGCATGGTAAATGTACAGAACATATGGCGCTTCAGACCTCACCTGTTTTTCGGTCCTTTCGGCCTCGGCCGGTACTGTTTCATGGCCTCGGTGTTCATCCATGGTGCACAGCAAACAGATAATTTGTTGATCAGTGCAACAGAAAACCTCGAGGAGTTTGTCATGGCGACGACAGATCTTGTTCTGCATACGTCCGGTTGCATTGACGACTTTGTGTTTCCCACCTGGGTTGAGCTCGTTGTGAAGTTTCAGGTGAGTCTCGCAGTAAGAAGCCAAGCAAACGAAACAAGACTTGACGGCTCTACATTTGCTGTCGCCGCACACGTCGCATTCTATGTCACCCACACCCGCGAAACAGTGACCGCGTGGAGATCGGGCCTCTTTCAGTTTCTCCACCAGTTCAGCAATAAGAGTGTTTTTATTGAGAACTGGCCTGGCAGAAAACGTCTGCCTACACTGGGGGCATTGGGCAGTAGGCCTACCTCCTTGGTCCCCTCTCTGGTCAAAGTAGCCTTTAATGCAGTCAAGACAGTAACTATGTCCACATGGTATTGTTACTGGAATATGAAACAACCCAAGACAGATGGAACAGGAGAAGGAATCCTGGTCGTTTGAAAAAACATTAGCCATTTTTTACATTTCGCACGGCTCGTCTTTCTATAGCGACTGAGGTTTGCACACGACTTGTAGCCTAGTTTACTCCGATAACTTTCGTTCTTTGAACCGAAAGTAAGATAGCATTTAGGCTACTGGAGTGTGAACTTGAAACTTCAGCCTAATCTAGTCTACACTGTAGTCTATTGTCTTAATTCACATGCGTTGGGAAACGGTTGTTGGACACTCTTATTTCACAACAACATTTTAGACAACAGTGTCACCTGCCAATGTAGAGCCAGTTCGAAGCGTAGGTTACTAGGGTATCCTATGTTGACAGGGACAGTTGTCGTCTACTGACGTAGTCCGTCGTCCTATTGGCCTATTACCACATGGGGGCGCCAATCCTATATGACGTGAAGGCCCTTAAGGTTCGGAACTTGACAGAGGAAAAGTGGTGGCGGCTGTTGTGCAAGACCCTATCTTCATTGAGTCGTTATGAAACGTTCACACTTACTGATAGTTTTTTTTCTTCTCATAGGTCCACTGTCATAATAATAATATGTAACCCTCCTGTTGTCAAATGTGACCGATTGACAATTATTTTCTCTCAAAAATGTTGTTAACTTATTCTGACTACCATGAGGCTCCTTGACTTTGTTAACACAGGGCATCTGAACGTACAAAACAATTTTGATATTTTTTATAATAATTCGAGTGTTTTATTTAAATTTAGAACACCCATGTGTAATTCCGTTCAAAAATGACCGGCCATTAGAAATGAATGGGTGAGAAAATGGTCAAGGTATAAAATTGAGTCCAGCACATAGTTACTGATCAGATGGACTGTAGCCTATATGTGCTTCTGTACATTAAAACACACACACAAACACACCCTCACTCCCCCTCTTTGTTTTAGCCCACACTGGAACCTTTCCTCAATAGAATCTTTCCCTTTCTGACTTGCATGAGCTCAGGTCAGTGAGGCCTGTAGACCATAAATAGCAAATACAAAACTGTCAATAGAACACAAGTTGATACAAAGGTCTATCACATGATGATATGTATGTTAGTTACTATGGATTTATAACAAGTTATAATCCAGCAGTCATTTTTGACCGGGAACACAAAACTAGTAAACATAAAACGAGCACAACAGGGTTAAAAGGGGTTTTTCATAAACAAGTCCCTCCTAGTAGCCTATATGGGCTACACGTGCATGATCAAAAATAAGCAAATTTGCAACATGTTCTACCCTAATAGGCTACTGAGAATGAGAGAAGAATGTATCCTCATGAATAGTTATAATGTTGGCTATTGTGCGACCATATTTCCACCGTGTGTGTGTGTGTGCGTGCGTGAGTTTTCTACAAAATACTTATTTTTCCTTCGACCCTTTTACGCAATAGCCTCAGTATGCGCGGCGGCTACTGCGTCACTACATCCACTTCTGCCCAGTTGTGCGCGGTTCTACAGTCCACCATAAACACGAAACAATCTCATGTCAATGACTACAATGCACCCCAATGGAGCATGGTCCTCTCGAAGCCACTCAAGGGAAACTAATAGTATTATGGTTGGGGTGGAGAGGGGTGGGGTGATTTTTCCCGTGGAGGTCAGAGGAGCGCCAGTTGTCCTTTTCGCTGTCAGCTTTGAATGGAGCGGATGGCGGGGAGGGACGGGGTGTGACAGCCACACACACGGACACTTGTCACCGAATCTCGCTTTCCCTGGACGCCAAAAACGCGACTTCAGTGGCTTCGGAGAAATCACAGTGTCCCTAATTAATTGTATAGGGCACCCCAAGGCGCACTCGAGTTATATCAGGGCTACCAAAACATTTTTGTAACTTTTTTGACACTTTTATTTCTGGTTGATGCATTAGGAGACACGTGAATGACACCGGCTGGGATTGATGGCTATGGTGCGATGGCACAAACTTCGAGCATATAATTACCTAAGGAACGGGCGCTGAGTGAGTAAGGAGACAGGCTCAGTGGCAACAGATGTGTGGACCTCGTCTTAATGACACCCCTGAGCTCTCCAAGGGGCGGTGTTGTTCGCTAGGGTGATACGAAAGCATGAGAGAGAGAAAGACTGAGGGGGATAGAGAGAGAGGAAGAGAGTGAAGAGAGTGAGAGACGCTACGCCTGTCGCTTACTGGAATAACCAGCGCCTCCTCCACTCACCAAAACCAG
>NC_055964.1:29759576-29762076 GCF_018492685.1 Alosa sapidissima | reverse complement strand
TGCTTTTATTCTTCCCCTAGTGAAGTCATCTCCCAACCTCCTCTCCCTTCCTCTCTATCCATCTCTCCTCTCTATCCCTCTCTCCTCTCTCATCCCTCTCTCTCTCCCTTCCTCTCTATCCCTTTCTCCTCTCTCATAGAAGTACTAAACACTCACCTCTTGACATGTTTTCTCTCTCTCTCTCTCTCTCTCTCTCTCTCAGCTGAAGTAAACAGTCAGTACCCAAGTCCCTTTCTCCTTACCTGGCTCCATTCCTCCCTCCTTCCCTCCCTCTCTCACCCGCTTCTCTCTTCTCTTATCTCTTTCTATGTCCCCTCTTCCACTCCTCTCCTGTTTGAGCCCCCCCCCTCCCCTTCTCCTCTCCCTTTCTCAAATTCATATTGCAAGGTGCTTTATAAGCATGACTGTTTGAGTGCATTGTTTACAAAGCTAGTGTTACAAACAAGGCTTTGAACCGGTTCATGGAACGAAAACGAAAACCAGAAACTTTTGCCATTTTGCTAGGAACAGAAACGAAACCAGAAACTTTATGATTATTTTATGTTCCGGAACAGAAACGATTTTTTAAAATAGTGGTAACTGGTTAATACCGGTTCTTTTTTTGTTCCTGGGAAAGTTTTGTGTCTTCAGTGAAATGGTGAGGGTCACCACCTGTCATTCAATGAATGCATGGAGAGTGCAGACAGACAGAGCTTGCCACTAGCAGGCAATCAAAAGACCTATTAAGTCTCCAAATCTCAATGATTTCATTTCACCTGTTTTCTCTTTTTACTAGGCCGTGACGAACATTGTTGGAAAAACCTAGCATTAACATTAAGGCTACAGCTTTAATTTATTTGGATAAACATAATAGTCCTCATTTTGGCATTTAGACAATGGGAAGGCATCCAAGAATCCAATAATACAGTACCCACCAAAAATATACTTTTTTTGTTTGACCAGGAAACTATTTAGGCTAAAGGCTATATGAAGACATTGGTGCAGCTTGTATAAAGCAGAGGCCTAGTGTTTGTTTGCTGTAGGATAGAGTCTAAAAGACAATATTGTGACTATTAATAGCCGTTTTGAAAGCATACGTATATTTTTTTCCGACAGCTGACATGGAACGTTATTAACCGGTTCTGGAACAATATTTTTTTGTTCTAACCGGTTCGGGAACGTCAATTTTAGGGTAGGAACCAAAACCAGAAACGTTAAAATACTGTTTCTGTTCAGAACGAACCAATTGACAAAAAAATCTGGTTCAAAGTCCTGGTTACAAATAAGTAATATCACAAAAGAAAGAAAATAAAGACACCGCTGCATGGAAGACACTAGGGTTAGGCAATGGTTAGGGTTAGTGTTAAGGTTAGGGTTAGGTGCCTTGAAGTCGACAGGTCGCAGCGTTTCCTTGAAGTCGACGTTGGGAGCTTAAAACACCATCGAGTCTCTTTTAGCTGCAGTAAACACACAGCTCCTAAATCTCTCCTCACTCCTCTTTCTATCTTTCCTGCCCTCCTCTCTCTTTTTCTCTGTCCTTCCCTCTTTTCCTCTCTCTCGGCTACGGTACACACACTCTCTGAGTGTCTCTCGTGTTTCACTATAAGCGCTGTGTGTATCTAGGGAAGATGGTTCACATTAAAGTTCCTTCTTCTCAACTGCATGTCTGTACTTTTGCCTGTAGGAGAGCATGGAATGGAATGTATCAGAGCGTGTCACATTAGTAGTTAGTGTCCGTCTGAGACAAATTGCCTTTAGCTAAGTGCAACTTAGGGGCAGTCATGGCCTACTGGTTAGCACTTCGGACCTGTAACCGGAGGGTTGCCAGTTCAAACCCTGACCAGTAGGCACGGCTGATAATGCAGGCAGCTCACTGCGCCGGGATTAGTGTGTGCTTCACCTCACTGTGTGTACACTGTGTGCTGAGTGTGTTTCACTAATTCACGGATTGTGATAAATGCAGAGACCAAATTTCCCTCACGGGATCAAAAGAGTACTGTATATATACTTACACTTAACTTAAAGATGAAGGCATAGAGAATTACAGTAGTCTTATGAGCCTATCTGGACATAGTGGGGAGAGAGTTAGAGAGAGAGAGAGAGAGATGGATGGTCCATATTTATTTTCTGTCCTTTTTGTCCTAACTTTTTGCAATTGCAATGTGTATTTTTGTCATGGCAGCAAAGCTCTATTGAATTGAACTGATAGAGAGAGGGAGGAAGAGATGGAAGTTGGGTGGAGGGATGATGAGAGAGAGCAAGAGAGGCAGGTAGTAAGAGAGAAAGAGAAGGAGGGAGGTAGGGAGAGAGGGCTGAGGAGAGAGAGAGGGAGGGAGGGAGGAAGAGAGTGAAGGAGGGAGAGGAGGGAGGTTGAATGGATGGAGAAGGGGAAAGGGAAGGAGTGCACTTGGCAATGACCTCTGACCTCAAGGGATTAACAGAGGTGGCTGCTGGAGAGAAAAAAGGAGAGAAAGATAGATGTGTGAATGTGTGTGTAAGAAAGAGAGAGAGAGAGAGAGAG
>NC_055964.1:29729576-29744576 GCF_018492685.1 Alosa sapidissima | reverse complement strand
GTCATCTGTGCCATTCCAGAACATTCTGGACTGCTGCATCTGCACCTGGTTGCCATGGTTCCTGGGTGAGGGAGTCGCTGGTTGAAAAGTGCCGCTGCCCTCCGCATTCCGTGCTGTTTGTCTGAGCAGAAATGCTCCCAAACCCCCCCACACCCCCCACATCTCACATAAAGAGACATGGTACAGCCACATGGCTCCCTGTTAACCAATAATAGCTCATCCAGAAACGTTGGGAGGCTACCATTTGGAGACAAGTGGGGTTGGTATCTCTCCAGTCTCTGATTACGCTCATGTTACACTACACTTCTATTACCCCAATCATAAGTATTGTAACACTTTTTTTATAAAGTATTTAGAATCACGTTCCACGAGAACACAATGATAGCCCCATTTCTGTTTTTATCCTGGCCCCTGCTATCTACCTCCTATGATTCTGTTGCCTTTAAATATATGTTATGTACAATTATTATGAAATTATTACTATTTTTTTTTTTGATTTATACATCCACTCTTTGTGTATCTGAATACTGTATGTCTTTGTACACCTGTTTTTTATGTGTTTGTCATTTTGGAATGTTTGCCGTGTGTCTGAATGAATGTGTGTTTGTGGCAACATTTTGACTGTGTGTGACATGTGCACTTGACTTGTGGATTGTTCTTTGGGAACTCGATGTGACAGCACAGTTTGTATGTTTATATGTACTGTTGTGTTGTCTTGTGTTGTGTTGTTTTGTTATTGTATTCTGTTCTATCAAAATCCAAAGTCATTTCAGAGAGCTCAGCACATAGGACCAGGTGAGGTTGCAGGACCTGTACAGCATGTACTTTGCTTCTCAGATCGAAGCAGCGTCTGGACCAGATCTGGGCCATATATCAGCACCACATGTGGGCCAGATCTGGGCCGTATCAGCGCCACGTGTGGGCCAGATCAGGGCCAGCTGTGGGCCGTCAGCTCCAGCTTTGTCGGGTCCGGCTGGGTTAAGGGCCGTTCACACCAGGAACGCAGCATATAACGATAACAGCAAAAACTTAAAAAGGATAGAAGTCTTGCTCTAGTTGATATGAATGACAACGTCCACATTGCATACTATATAACGATAACAACATTAAGAACGATATCGTTGGTGATCACTCTCAGAGTGTTTTTAAAAATGATTAAAAAAAACTGACAGCCAACGAGGATCCATCAAATTTAAAAATCATATTTATCAACATGAGAGACTATCTTTGGTCTATCGTTGGTCAGTGTGGACGCTCATGTGGTTATAGTTACGGTTGCCTGTGTAGTTTTTGTTCCTGTTGTTAACAGCCCTTTATAAATGAAACCATTTGCCTGGCTGTAGCTCGTTGCCATCATAAGCGACTCCTCCAGATGTCTAGCCTGCTTATTTAGCTGTCCAGTCGTGGTCCGTGACACATTGTCAGGCCTCACGGAGCATGTCTTTGAAGAGTTCACACATAGTGATCGGTAATCGCCAAGTAAGCGCTGATTTGCCTCCTATCTGGGGCTTTCGTTGGCGACTTCCAAAATCTGTCGGTGTCTGTAAAATCGTGTAGTGTGATCTACATTGATGGAAATGCAGTAGAAAGAAAGATCTGGAACCTGCAGCTTGATAGCAAGAGCAAAAGAGAGAGTAGAGTCCTGTACCTGCCTTACCTTACCTTACCTTATCTTTTTTTTCTTGTTTGTTATCCTACTGGAATCAGTGAAAGCCATTAAGAAAAAACTGTCCCACAACCAAATCTTTCACTAGAGTACG
Organism: Alosa sapidissima; assembly: GCF_018492685.1. Classification (NCBI taxonomy): domain Eukaryota; kingdom Metazoa; phylum Chordata; class Actinopteri; order Clupeiformes; family Clupeidae; genus Alosa; species Alosa sapidissima. The sequence continues at coordinate 29,742,816 of NC_055964.1, read as the reverse complement.
GGGCACACTTGTGTGCACGTGCACGCACACGTACATGCACACACACACACACACACACACACACAAGCACGCACACACACACACACACACACACACTCTCCTAAATAGAAATACTGTTAAGGGCAGTGCACACCAGGAACAATAACTATAACCATAACTATAACCATAACGATAAAAGCGTCCACACTGACCAACGATAAGCAAAGTCTCCTTGTGTTAATGAATTTGATGGCTAAAATGTGATGAGTTCTGATTGGCTGTTAGCTTTTTATCATTCTCAAAATCGCTCTGAAGGTGATCCCCAACGATATTGTTCTTCATAGTGTTATTGTTACAGTTTATGTGTAAACGTCGTCATTCATATCAACGAGTACGATATGTTTTATCGTTATAGTTCTTGGTGTGAACACTCTTAAAAAGGGTATACTTTTGTTCATACATGAATCCATTGTTCAGGATTATATCTGAACAGGTCTACAGGTGTGACTTCACTTATAATGTTATTCAAAAATACATATACACATAAAAATACACTACAAACCGACTCTTATAATGTCAATCAATAAAATATGCTGTTACAAACACTGTTTCTGATCAGTATTTTGACTCTAAGCCACTTCAGAGGCAAGGTGTTACAAAGCAGTCCACCCTTCTGCAGATTTCAGCATCTGAAGATCAAGGTTAGTCAATGTTTCTATAGCATAAGCGGCTAATAAAGGCGCTAACAGCAACTTTACCTGTGTAAAGGAACACACACGCTGAAAATGTATAGAAACACTGCACTGCTGGCAAATACAATGAAAGTGACAGGCAAATTAACACACTCTAATAAAAGCGTGTGCCAAATGAGTAGGCCTACTCTGGGCCTGAATAAACGTGTTTACTAAATAAGAGCATGTAGGACAACAGGAAATAGATGACGTGGAGAAAGCAGTAATTAAATGCTTTGGGAGATTGGTGGAGATGTATCTGTGGGCTCCACCACTCGCCATCTGTGTGTGCGTGTCTTATGGTCCCCGTGTGGCGTCAGCCCACCAATTACCTGCCGTTTACGCTGCCCCAGGTATGTCCACCAAAGCAGCCATTTCAGAGTCCCAATGCAGTCATTAGGGCTACAGAAGAGGCCCTGACTTTCCCACAGACACACACACACACACATGCACACACACCCATACAGGCACAAACACACGCACACACACCCATACAGGCACAAACACACACACATCCAGGCACACACAGACACAAACACACATAGGCACACAGACACACAAGCACACACACATACACTGACACACACACAAACACACATGCACACACATCCATACAGGCACAGACACAAACACAAATAGGCACACAGACACACATGCGGACACACACACATACACAGACACACACACATGAACACACACACACACATACGTACCACATGCATATGGAGCAACCCTTTAACATGTGTTTTGTGGAATTCTTCACATTCTCTATGTGTTCCCTGAATATCTCCTGTTAGACAAGTAGAAGAGGAGGCAACACAGCTGGGCATAAGGATGGCATTCCGCTACTCGTACACACTGCTTGTTTAGCAGAGGTATTTGTTTGTGTAAGTTACACTAGTTACCTACTACAGTTACATATTATTTACACTCTAAGGGACAGTGGAGAGAAGGCTTTTCACATGTCACAATAGGGCTCTTACTCTACAGTCTTTTGCAAGCGAAATTTGTCATTTTGGCCAGGGTGATTCTGTTTAGACCTGTGTGTTAACTGTCACAGGTTGACAACGTGATGTAAGAGTTTACGCAAGCATTAAAGCGATCAAAAACTGTAAATAGGGGGTCTTTGCATGTAAAAAGTGCACTGATATGCGGCTGTTGAGTTTGGAGGGAATTTGGACCAGGCTTCTGACCAGAATCATCAGCTTTTATCTGGGATCACACATAAATACACCACCCTGTTATTTCTGGCTTAACAAACACACACACACACACACACACAAACACACACACACACACACACACACACTCTTTCTCTCCAGAGACAAAGACACGCATCATGCACACACACAGAAAGAGAGAAACAGAAGGAAGAGAAGAGACAGCTCTCGACAGACAGAAACACAGACATAGACACACAGACACACAAACACACACACACACACAAAGCTCTCTGAAGTCAGCACAACTCTTTATTATGCCAGGGCGTGGCATCAGCCCTCAGCCCCCAGATCACTCCCTATTATCAAATCCTCCAACGGTGACAGCAGGTCTGACCATTACCAGTGTATGAGTTTGTGTGTGCGTGTGTGTTTGTCTGTGTGAGGTATGAGCAGTGGATTTTCTTTGGCCTGTGAAAACGTGGGTGTTGTCATGCATGACTAGAGAAATTGTTCTTTGCCCTGAGCGTGTGTGTGTTTGTGTGTGTGTGTGTACTGTATGTGTACATGTAGTTCACATATCCGCAGTCGTGTGGGTATGAGTGTGTGTATGTGTGAGAGAGTGTGTGCGTATGTGTGTGTGTGTGTGTGTGTTTGCGTATGTGTAGTTTACATATCCCCAGTCGAGTGTGTGTATGTGTGAGAGAGAGAGTGTGTGTGTCTGTGTGTGTGTGTGGTGGCAGGAAAGCCATGTCTTTGGCCTGTTGCCCTAATGATTCCTGACAGCAGACGTTTGTGGGATTAGAGTGTTTGAAAAGAGGGACATTCCGCCCCTTTGTCATGGGATGGACACTGTCTGGCCACACCAAGACAGCTGAGCGGAATAAAATAAAAACAAACGGTGGCCACGGGACCCACAGTACAGGACCCGAGTGATGGCAATTTAAGGGCTACCTGTTGGGTACAGTGTCTCATGTATATCATTTGTATTTTAGGTTAGGGAATTTTCATTGTTCAGTCATTACAGATGATAGGCTGCAATGTATGAATTTAGAAAAATAGGCTACAACACCCTATGTAATTCTCTCTTTTTAAATGTAGATATTTCAAAAAGTAGACCTGACCATGTCCATTATAATTTGGCCACATTCTTCTGCTGGAGTGTTAACGAATACCGCAATGTTGGTGCTAAATGTGCGTGAGCGGGCGTGAGAGCGCATTCCTTTGCAGATGATGTAAAATACCAGCGTCCGATGGTTGAGCAATACACGAGGTCATAGCGGCGGGTTTTCCCTCTCTGTGCATTTCTTCGACATTGCACTTATGTAACAGACTCTGACCTATGAGCTTAATTAAGGGCATAGCGTCTATATCGTGTTTGTCCACTGATGTGTGGACAACCTAAACACCGCTTTTACCGGCCGCCGTCCAGTGAAACCAGCTGTTCGCGCGCCACATTCATCACGCGGCGGTAATGAGAGCCTAGGTGTCCGCGTGCAGCTGGCCTGGTAGGCAGGAATGATAATGAATAGCGGTGCTTGCTAGCGATGTGCGCGCCGTTGGTTGACGTGGTTAGAGAAAACAATGAATTTAAGGTCAAATAGTATAATCTACCTCAGAGAACATAGCGCAAGATTTTTTTTAAAGAGCTTCCTTTAGGTAATTTACCTAACAGTGTCCTACATATTAGGATTTGGAAAAAATGATAACCTTTCAATTTGTAGGAATAATCATAGACTGGTAGCGTTAGCAAACGTTTAAGCCACTCAGAATGTGCCTATTTTACTTGACTTTAAACTTCTGGAAACGACTAGAGATGTAAGCATAAAGGCTTAAGGCCGAAATGAAAAACGACAATTATCAACAGTCATAAAAGTATAATACATGTTTTATTACTGTTGTATCTCTTTTTTCGTTTGTTCATTCATTCATTCATTGAAAACACATTTTACAACATACATTTTGCCATCGGAAATACATATGGGGAGCAAGGATGGATGAACAATCTGACCCAATAAAAAAATGAATGAAATGAACTTGACTGAAGGTTTTTCCCACAAAGTTTTAGTTCTCAAGATAATCTCCCTACATTACAGTGTACAGCAGCCCAGGGGTGACAGACTAAATTCCACCAAATAACATTAAACGTAACAAACAGGTATAAAACAATGGGCAAAGGGGCCAGGAGTTTATGGAAGAACCCACCACCTCAGTACTGTGTGAGGGCGGGGACAGCGTGAAGGCAGATGGTCAGTATGTGTGGTTCTCTCTCTGGCACACACATGAATGCTTACATAGACACAGACAGACAGACACACACACCTTTCCACAAGGTCGAGTTCAGTGAGCTCAACAATGGCATAAGTACAGCTGTGCAGTGGGCAGTAAGTACAGGTGTTCCCACACTGATCATAGGGCCTCCCCAGTAGCCATGCGGAAAGCGGGCTTTACGACTAGACATGATTTGGCAACACGAATTGATTAGCCAATACAGCTGGCAAATCAATCCCAGGCAAGAGAATCAAATCTAGCCCTGATGTGGCCCATAGCTGTCAAGTCGCTTTACAACTAGAAATGAGCTGGCAACACAAACTAGCCAATAAAATTAGTCAATAAAACTAGTTTGAATTTTAATTCAATTTAATTCCTTGGATTTGAGGAATTTGACAGAGAACTGAGTTGACCTTTGACCCAGACAGGGGTTGACTGCGAACCAGGTGCGGTATAGACACAAGGCTCCAAGACCCAGACAGAATGAGACAGTGCTACACTATCTACAGCAGTCATGACAATGCCAGGCTACTACACATTAGCATGGTCACTAGTTGCAGCAGTTATGACAATGCCAGACTACTACACATTAGCATGGCCGCTAGCTGCAGCAGTTATGACAATGCCAGACTACTGCACATTAGCACAGTTGCTAGCTGCAGCAGTCATGACAATGCCAGACTACTACACATTAGCACAGTTGCTAGCTGCAGTGGTCATGACAATGCCAGACTACACATTAGCACAGCCACCGGCTAGCTGCAGCGGTTATGACAATGCCAGACTACACATTAGCACAGCCACCGGCTAGCTGCAGCAGTTATGACAATGCCAGACTACACACTAGCACAGCCACCGGCTAGCTGCAACGCTTGAGCATAGAAAAGACACAAAGTGGGCTGAAAGTCATGCAGCTCAAGCTTGAGATGGTTAAGTTTAGTTACGGTGACACATGTGCTGACTGCTGAGTGATAAAGAAGTTTGGTGTGTGTGTACAAGTGTGTGTGTGTATGTATGTGTGTGAGAGATGGAGTGAAATAGTGAGAGACAACAGGAGAGAGAGAAAGACAGACAGAGAAACAGAGTTCTTGCTTGTTTAGGCCACAAAGTTTTAACTCTATTACATGATGAATATTATGAGATACTGTAGAACCTCTCATGACAGACTACTGTACATTCACACAAACAAACAAAAACAATGGCTCTCTTCAAAACAACTTCAAATTCACAGCAAATCTCGCAATCCAGTCTTATACCATCCATTCACTCACAAACAAACACACAGACAGACATCAATATCACACCACCCCTCAACATACACACTCCCTTCACAAGAAACAAGATAAAAAAAACTTTGAGTTGAGTGATTAAGGACTTGTGCATGAATACAGTTTTCTTGTGTGGATATGTGTGTGTGTGTGTGTGTGTGTGTGTGTGTGTGTGTGTGTGTGTGTGTGTGTGTGCACAATATGTCCGGCACATAGTGTGTGCACTGGGCTGACATTGGCCCTGGCAGAGTTCTATTTTGTTTGTTTGTTTGTTTGTGTTGTTTATAGTTTTTTGAGCTGGCGGTTGGTGGAGCTGATGCGTCCGTCCATGTTGTCCACCTTGTTGAGCAGTGAGTCCAGAGACACGTCCTGGTCGTCGATCTCAGACTGCAGGCCCAGACCCAGGTTCTTCAGCCGGCTCAGGCCCGAACACATCTCATCTGGGCCCGCAACACACACACACACACACACATACACACACACACACAAATATGTTATAAGTTATAACAAGTTCTATAAGCTAAATAGACATGCATAAAGCCAAACGAATAGGTTCTTAAAATCTCAAAATAAAAATGTTGTTTTAAAGTGAGCGTCAGGTCAATATGGGCAAAGACAAAAGACATGTCACGACTAGAACACCACAAGTATTCTTCATTTTTACTCCCCAAGCATGTCCATGGAAATGTGTGTGTGACTTACCGAGGCTGTGCGTATGTGTGTGACTTACTAAGGGTGTATGTGTATCTTACGAAGGTTGTGTGTGTATGACTTACCCAAGTTGTCATCCAGTTTTTCATGGGCAGCTTGTAGGTGTCTGTTCTTAGAATAGCCATTCTGATTGGACGGAGTGTCATTTGATGCAGCTGAAGCGCCAAATCCTATTGGATAGACATACTATTTAACTGAGACCAACAGGTGCTTGGAAATTAATACACTCAGCATTTAATAATTTTCAGCTTTTAACCAGGCAACCGCAATCCTGTGCATGTGTATGCACAACTATGCATTTTACTATGTTGTGTCAGAGTTACTGAATGAGCAAGTGAGTTCCAGCATGTGTGTGTGTGTGTTCACTTATTTACCAGATGTGTCCAGTTTCCGTAGGTTGGGATGGCTGGCCTCATACCGGTCCTCTTGTTGTTTACTTTCCGATAGGGCGTCCTGGAGCCTGGATAAATGTCACATCAAAAGGGAGAAGCATGAAGTAAATAGCACAGCATCACAACCTGCAGGTGTCTGCTGCCCTCTAGTGGTCAAATCGACTCACTGCACCCCACCACTCCACAGGGGGGCTGGCCACACATTCCACAGGCCTTTCTCCTTCCTGTTTTCCTAGAGGTGATTTAGCAGGGTCAGCCAGCCACTTGTTTTATGACAGACTGCTGATGCTAGGGGTCAAGGGTGAGAGGTCACTGATCTTACATACCACTTGGACAAGAAGTCCTACAAACATACTCACATTTACACAAAGACTCACTCACAAACACACCAAGATTTATGAAGTGATGTTCAACACACGTGCGCTCACATGCACGCACTCAGGCATGCACGCTAACACACACACACACACACACACACACACAGAAGACAAGGAGATGCACAGATACATGCACACAATAAGCAATTCACACAGATACACTAACAGAGGGCAAACTGGCAGACAGACATGGGGAATGTGAGGATCACACAAACATCCCATACACAGAGAGTAAAAGCACTAGACCCAGCAGTTCGGGGTCACATACAGACACACTGAAGTCAGCCTCTTTTTCTGCTAGCCTGGTATCCCTCAGGCAAGTCTCTCTGTGGTCTCGCTCTCATATCAGAGACAGACACACACACACACACACACACACACACACACACACACACACACACAGACACACAGACACACAGACACACACACACAGCGCAAGGATGCGTACTTGCTGTTGGCTTGGTATCCCGTGGGCTGGTCCCTCTGAGGAGGTTTGGCGGGTTCGGGCTTGGCCTTGAAGTAGTTGACCAGGCCACCCCACACACTCTTGATGCTGTTGATATGGCGCTGGCTCGTCCGCATGTCCTGCTCCATGTTGTCCACCATGCGCTCCGTCCGCTTCAGGGCCTCGCCCTGACGCATCAGCTCCTACACACACACACACACACACACACGGAGCAGATGATCAGGCCAAGAACAAGAGAGTGTAAGGGAGAGTCGCAGCAAGATAATGCAGATGTTTGCCACAGAGAAAGGAAGTCATCGGGGGAAGCACATGATGAAACACACATGCGTGTGCATGCGCCTACACACGTACACACACACTACAAACTCCCAGGCAAACACTCTCACATTCACAGCCGTTGCAGTGCTGCAGTAGCCTGGAGGACCAGACCCAATCTGAAAGATTAAGGGTCTGGCCACGAATAACATAATGGCCCAACTCGTGGGCGGCACCAAGCACGCATTTGAAAATCTCACTGCACGCAATACACACTACACTATACGATCAACTGCTGACTGACTGACTGATTCCGGTCTTTGATGCTAACACTATGTCGATTGGATAACACAGATGTGATTGGTTCCCCGAGATGCAAGTTATTCGCTGAGCAAATGCTTCCACGAGAACTCTGGATTCCCAGGGTAGTGCCGCAGTACTGTACAGTGAGAAAGGGGCTGGGAATGAGGTCTTATAGGGGAAGGTCTATGAAGTCTTGCACAATGCACTGTCCAGTCACAGTATAGACTGCATGGTGACAAAAAGGAAATAAAAGAAAGAAAGAAAGAAAGAAAGAAAGAAAGATGGCCAATTTGGCCCATCATATAAACACTCAAGTCCAGTCAGCTAAGACAAGTCCAGTCAGCTAATAACCACAATGAGAGAGAGAAAGAAAGAACGAATGAAAGAAAGAAAGAAAGAAAGAAAGAAAGGAGAGCGAGAGAGTGAGTGCAGAAGTAGCGGTAGTAGTTGTGAAACCACTCAGGCAACAGGAAACACCTGCTGTTTGGTAGAATCACAGGTTGGCAGGTTTCCTATTGTTCTCTATGGTTCGGCAACGGAACGCTAGCATTGAACAAGCTGAGCACAACACGAGAGTATTCAATATTCAGTTTAGGCAAACCGTTTGTGTTACTAAGGAACAAGACAGAACTTATTATGGTCTGAGTGTCACGTTACTCTTACCGATGCCGCTTCGTTATTTCCAGTGTGATCCCGGCCTAAATAATGCCCAGTGTTGTTGTGAGCTAACAAAAAGGACAACAGCACTACCCATTCTGCTTTCATTCCTTCCCTCTTCAGGGGCAGAAGTGGGCACTTCAGTTACAACACTTTGAGCTTTTTGCCTTTATTTGTATAGGACAGTGAAGAGTGAGACAGGAAGTAAGTGGGAGAGAGAGATGGGGTGGGACCGGGATATGACCGCAGGTCAGATTTGAACCTGGGTCCCCGTGGGCACTTGGACCCGTATGCTGTAGCCTGTTGTGCCACAGAGCCCCCCGTACAACACTTTTCAGGCTGTGAGAGAGTAATGCAACCTATTCAGTTTGCTGGTAAAAACTGCCTTGACTGACAAATCTATTACCTTTGCTAATATGTCATGTTAATGACTAATATGTCATGTTGAGGGGTTGGGAGTTGTGTTTAGCCTTTTTATGCCTTTTAAGGAGATAGGACAGTGGAGAATGACAGGAAGCGAGTGGGAGAGAGAGTCGAGGTGGGATCCGGAAAGGATCACGGGGCGGGAATTGAACTCGGGTCGCCGGCGTACGGTGCAGGTGCCCCAGCCAGTCGCGCCACGGCCGGGGCCCAGAAAGTGCTTCTTAAAGTCATGTGAGGTTAAGGTCATGTAAAGCTCACGAGGCTGATAGGCAAAGCTGCACACAGAGATCTATGGTTCTATGTCTGCTTCACAACATTAAAACAACCCTTGATTGTTTGTTCAGACATGAAATGATAGGCCTAGCCTATATCAGCAGAGAGATAACCTTAGTATATGTTTTGCCTGCGGAAGTTAGTGTATTGTTTGTTGTTATTATAGGTGTACCTGACTTTGGATAAAGCCTCTGCTAAGTAGGCTAGGCCTAAACACAACAATAACAATAAATAAAGGACATTTCACACCCTGACTGACAATGGACTGTTTAAAACACTGAGGTCAGGCTGATGTCTGTTCCCACAGGGCTATAACAGTATAAAGACTGAAGAGGAGTTTCTTTCAAGCCATGTGCATCCTTAACACACATAAAACTCTTTAAACTACATTATATGAAGTGGCCATACTGCACTTACACACACTGCAATTTTACCACCTTCTCTCTCTCAATCTATATATTAAATTATTTTAAATATTGTTGTTTATCCTTATTAGACACTATGCACATGAAAGTTGAGCAGCTAAATGCTAATTCACTACATGTCTTACAACAGTATCTCTATGTATGTGACAAATAAAAATCCTTGAAACCATAACCATAACGTGTAGACAAACAGTAGGTGTTATTTCATATGGCATTTACCTCTGCCGTCTCTGTGCCGACTTTCTCCGACTCATAGATAAGTCCAAGCGACCTGTTGCTGCTGTCCACGGCGGACTGCGCCGTCCGCATGACCTCCTGCTGGAGATGCCTCTGTCGACGCTCGGCCTCGGTCATGCGGCTTTCGGCTGGGTCGTCGTCAAAGTTGAAACCACCTCTTGATCGGGAGGCGGTCGTCTCCTCCTCGTCATCATCGGCAAACGGGTTGTGGGATTTTGGGTACGCCATTCTCTGTAAATTGCAGGACTTCAGTGAATGTGCTGGAAATTATTATTATTAGTGTCTAGAAGCGACAGCGGTTAGAAGCGAGCTCTAGCGAAGTGTTCTGTTTACAACTCACAATGCTCGAGTTACAAGTCAGGCCCAGTGTCATATCAAACTACCTCAAAGTTAGTCTGTCTTCTTGCCAACAAGTATTTGCGTCCGTCATGTAAGGTTAACTAACTTGCCCGGTTAAATTACATAACAGCGACCAGTTTCACTCAAAGTTGCCCACTACTCCACAATCTACCTAGAAGCTACTTGTTAACTCACATGCTAAGTAATATTAGCTTCAAATTTGGGCGGAGGATAATACCATTAGTGCTAGCTAGAACTAAACCGAGATCCAGCCTTCACGGCATGATCTCGACATGTTTAAAACAGACGTAAAATTACATTTCCTAACTTCCGAATAATGCTGTCCAGCCTAATCAAGCACGACTGTCACCTTGCGACTTGGAAGCTGAAACTTCAAAGGTTACTCAACTACAGACTACGGCTAAGTGCTAGCGAGCTTCAAAGCTAACGTTAGGTATCCAGGCAGTTATCTACAGTTCACAATGTACAGCAGCAATCAAACTTCAGATGTTGATGCCTAAGTGTCACTTTTTTTTTTAAATCAACGGGTCCTTCGAAGATATTATCAGACATAACGTTACCTTTCCTAGAACAGATGCTGCTGTTTTCGCCTGTGCCGTCAGCTGACTGCGCTTCTGGATCAGTTTCCTGTCTGATCTCTGACGTCAGCTAGACAAGTGGGTGTGTTCAAACAATAATAATAAGAAAATGGCTGGATTATGATTTTATGTTTGTTGTAAACAAGATTACTAAACACGTGGAACCTCTAGACTGTCAACACCAGTGTATAGGCTATAATGAAGTTCGGTTATTAATTTTGTCATATATTTATTTGTAAAATATTTTTTTCGGTTTTGACTTTCGCAGACATTGTAGCCTATGGAACTTTTTTGAACGGGATGAAGTTCTTGTGGCCTTTGCTATTCATTTATTTCGGGTAGCCTATTTGAGAGACATTTCTCATGAACACGGTGTAACACTAACGCAAACCTTTGGCCTGTCACAGGAGGGAGCGAAGCATTTTGAACAAAGCCAACAGTTGAGTTGAAATGGGTGGAGAAAGGCAGAATAAGTTGTTCGCAGAAATCTGACATCTGGAGGCCAAAGACGGACAAACATATTTGTCAAGTCGAACCAGTTTATTTGACGAAGGGTTAGCACACGTCCCTATCTTTGATCTGTGGCGATATGTCGTAGTAGTAGGACAACACATAAAGGCATAGGCTCTTGTAGGCTACGGTAGCCTAAAAACCAGAAGGAAAGGCGGCTAATCAAACATGTCAATGGGCGCCGAGTGGGAGTCATGATCTCACGAGCAGTTTTGCAATTGCAGAGATGCAATCTCATTTAAATACCATGGGGATGCGCGCACACACACACACAAAGTGAACCAAACGGCCAACTGTCAGCGCCAAAATATCCTACAGGCTACGCATCGCATTAGGCAACAGTACCCAGCTCTACCGCGCTGAAAAGCTCTGCTGCATCAAGTTCTTTTGGCAATTGTGTACTGCGTGTTCCCTCAGACTTGCCGTATTACTGTTTGCGTGCCTGTGCTGCTACATTTGTGCCATTCTCTTGCGTTTTCCGAACTTTCTCATTTGGGAGGTGGAAGAGAGTAAACATGTCGGCGAAAGGAGGGGGAACTAGAGGCTTCTATTTCAATACAGTTCTTTCGCTCGCCCGGTCCCTGGCCGCGCACCGACCAGCGCCTATAGAAAAGGTGAGATGTTTTGCTTGCATCAGGCATTTAATTTGTAGGCTACTGTCAACAGATATGTTGCGTAAAGTCTCTCCAATTCACTCCACTGTGAAAAAGACAGGTGTCAGTGTCCAGTGCAGGCTACACTGCACTTGTTTAATGTCAGCTTAAATGGGCTACCTCCGAGATAGACTATCAAAACAACTAACAAGACAATTAACGCAGGCTATGGTGCATTGTTTCTTTTCTGAAATGAGATTGTGTGTGTGTTAGCATGTGTTGACATGGGAAGAAGCTACCCTTAATTGGTGGATAGCCTATGTATAGTGTAGCAATTTAACTGCATGTCTCTGGTTGCATTAGTTTACAGACAATTAATTAAACGTGATGAAAGAAAAGGGCTCTCTATTAGCCTAGAATAGGTTAGGCTATATGATGTGGAGGTAAATAAAGGTGATTTTTGTTGTGATTCACTGAAATATGTAGTGGCTGTCACCGCCCCCCTTGGTAAAACCTTGTCAAACGCACGCACAACAAAGACATATTTCTGCGTATCAGAACCCGCGCTAACGCTGCAAGTCAATTCTGTTGTCTAATTGAAGTTTTTCTGAAGCGGGGGTTGTCGGCATCGATCAGCCGATATTTTTAGTCAGCGATTAGATAATCATTCGCACTTCAAAATGTTGCGCACTGCAGTGCTTGCCATGGATACGTCGGTGGTGTAGCCTACTGCTACTGCTGCTTCTTGGCTGAGCGAAAACCAGTCACTGGGGATGCAGTTTGACGAGTGCTGTATAGTCTACCCACCGTTGTGGCCCATGCACCATTAACTGATTAATGTCCCGTTCTGTATGATCGTTATCATGTGTAGACCAGCTGTCAAAACTTTTTGACAGGCTGATCGATGAAGTACATGCTAAGCTGGCTCGCGCTTTCCAACAGGTTGGTCTAAAGCGCTAAAGCGCAGATCCATTGGGAGATTTTAGCTGCGACACCGTTGACCAACGAAACTATGCATTTATATTATTTGGTTATCCAGTTATATGGGTAGCCTATCACATATTCGTTTGGGAAATAACGATAAGCATAATGTAGCCTACAATATTATATTAAAATAATTTAGCGTTACTTAACGTTCAATGTCGTCTAGACAATTAGGATTTAATAGCCTAAATAAAATGCACTTTTATGTAGGCTCAAGTCTGTAGCCTATAGACCTTGCTTGTATCAAAGTCAGAATACAATTTGGAGGTTGAAATATACCTCCACGG
>NC_055964.1:29714576-29724576 GCF_018492685.1 Alosa sapidissima | reverse complement strand
TTCCTATGCAGCCCTTGCCACTTAATCTACTAAACCCCTCTTCTACTGCACTTTTTACCCCCCCCCCCCCCCCCCCTAAATGCACAAATAGGCTGACACCAGACATAATTTCACTGCATTTCTTACTTCCAGTAACTATATGCATGTGACAATAAACTTCCTTGTATCCTTGTATCCTTGTCTGTCTCTCTGTCTGTCTATCTCGCTGTCTGTCTGTCTGTCTGTTTCTCAGTGTACCTGTGCAGGTTCGTGGTGCCCAGCTTGCTGGGTGTGACCCGCGCCTTTGGTCGCTATAGCAACGGAGGCGAGCCGCTGCTCTCACAGCTCTTCCCCAAGGGGGCGCCCGAGACTCCCCGCGTCACCGTGGAGACTGATGGGGTGCGGCGGCGCTCCTTCAACGAGTTCCGCTCCATCATGCCCAGCTCGCTGCTCACGGCGTGCCAGGGGGACACACTCCGACGCAAGAGCGCCCTGCTGGCAGAGGGCATACAGGTATTCCCTTCGCCGCTGTGCCACCCTCTGTGCCACAGAGCAGTTTTAAAGCGCAACAAAGCCTTAGTGAGCCTCTCACATTTACCGCATTGGTCCTGGATTAGTCATTAAGTCAAGTCATTAATATTGGAGCAGTCGAAGGGGGTAATGAGAGGTGTAATGTAATTTCCTGTTAGCTTTTTTTAACTGATTTAGATTGGTTTCAAATGTGCTAATGCTGAAAGCACTATCATCCACATTTTGTCTAATTTATCATGGTGGCCCTCAGATAACCTAAGATCTGGGATCTGCTTGTGAAACCAGGAGGGCAACATTTAAGAGTGTGTGGTATGTTCTCTCTCTCTCTCTCTCTCTCTCTCTCTCTCTCTCTCTCTCTCTCTCTTTCTTTCTCTCTCTCTCTGTTTCTGTGTCTCTGTGTGTGTGTGTGTGTGTGTGTGTGTGTGTGTGTGTGGTGTGTGTGTGTTGCAGGGCAGTCCAGAGAGGGGTGGTGCGTCTCCCTGTTCCCCCACTACTCCTGGACCCCACTACTTTGAAGGTAAAAGCAGACACCTCTTCACCTGAACTAAAAAGCCTACACACCTCCTACCGCTGACTACCTCTGACTACACACCTCCTACCTGTGAACCACTGACTCCGACTGAACTAACACAAGACACCAGACAGCGCACCTGAACTGAAAACACTGCTGAACCTCACCAGACGCCTGTACTGAACCAGGCGTCACCCTAACTTAGCTAGTCTGATGCAACACTTTGCAACAATCTGCCACTTTATGAGTGTCTATTTATAAAGAGAGTAAAAAAGAAGTTCCGCACACTTGCTCTCAGTTTGTTTTGATTTATTGGAGTTCGATCCCCAAAGTGACGTTTCAAGCCCGTCGGCTCTTCGTCAGACTCTGATCAAATAAATCAAAACAAACTGAGAGCAAGTGTGCAGACCTTCTTTTTTACTTTGGATCTTGGCTCCTGCACTTGGATGTGCGCACGTTTCCAGACTAAAAACGTGTCTTTTTATGTAGACAACTTTGACAGATTTGCTGTCATCGTCGAATTCGTTTGGACGGCGCCTGGTGATGTGAAAGACAGATAAACACAAATGTCATCCCCTCTAACCTTCCGGAATATGCACTGTGTAGGTCTGTGTATTGGCTCAGAACAGCCAGTGAAAATGTAGGAAATGCTTTCATAACACCTTAGCACAACATGCTAACATTTCATAGCACAGCATACTAACAAACCATTGGCATAAGACACCAGTTAGTATGCAAGCCTGATAGGCTATTTTTCATGTTAGCAAGGTTGTTGCTCACTAGTTTTCAACCAAAAATCCTTACTGCTGCTTTAAGAAGTTTCCTTCTATTCGTTACCATGGGGATAGAGGAAGTCTTAGGAATGTTGCTAACAGAGGCAATGCAAGAACACTTCTACCTTCACAATCCCTGTCTGCTATCACTAACCTGACAGACACCTCTTTGTTTTTTGTTCATGTAGAAAACACATGCATAGGGAAATAAGCTCTGTCTTTGAAGTATGTCTGTCTTGTGCTCTCTCTTCTTGTCCTTCCACCCCCTGAGCCTTGTGTTCTCTCTGTCTTTTGCTCTCTCTCTCTCTCGCTCTCTCTCTCTCTGTGAGTGCTGTGGTTTTTGTGACAGTGTGTTAATGTGCTTTTATGTGTGTGTGTGTGTGAGAGATAGATGTGTATGAAAGAGATAAAGATGAGTGTATATGTTCACTCTGTGGAAGAGAGGGAGGGAGGGAGGGAAGGAGGCTATATATGTGTGTGTGTGTGTGTGTGTGTGTGCTGTTGGTAGTGTGGGATCAGCAGACATAATGAGGGCTTTTTGAGCAGCATGGTACTCTCTGGCCCTCAGCAACAACACCTCCCTATTCCCCGCAGACCATGGCCCTGTGACTGTGAGCAGTGCCATTAACACACTAACACACTGTCACTAACTCCCTCTCTCTCCCTCTCCCTCTCTCTCTCTCTCTCTCTCTCTCTCTCTCTCTCTCTCTCTCTCTCTCTCTCTCTCTCTCTCTCTCTCTCTCTCTCTCTCTCTCTCTCTCTTGCTGCCATTATAGCACTATCGCAGAAAGACCCTCGTTTCCCCACTCTGTCACCATCACACCTACTATCCAGTATACTTCATTCGTTTCTCAATCTTTGTCATTTACTTTCTCTCTTGATTTTTCACTCTCACTCACTCACTCACTCACTCACTCACTCACTATCTCTCTCTCCCTATCTTACACACACACACACACTGTCTCGCTTTCGCTCCCTCACTCTCACACAGCACACACCCTCTCCCACTCTTCCCAGCTTGTTCTCTCTCACACACATCTCTTTGTCCAAGCTTAGTACACTCACCCCTCCTCCTCCTTTTCATTTTCTGCTACACATCTGCTCTATGAAACATGGATATGACCAGCACACACACACACACACCAGCACACACACCAACACACACACACACCAGCACACACCAACACACACACACCAGCACGCACCAACACACACACACACACACCAGCACACACACACTAGCACACACACTAGCACACACACACACACATACACACACACACACACACACACACACACACACACACACACCAGCACAGGTGGGCAGAGTTACGCTGACGAGGCAACTTCTGCTGAATAGACAATCTCTACTGCCATAGAGAGGCCAGCTCCTGAATGTCATGTGTGTGTGTGTGTGTGTGTGTGTGTGTGTGTGTGTGTGTGTGTGTGTCCTCTTGAATTTCATCTTGGGGATCAATAAAGTATGGATCTATCTCTATCTGTGTGTGTGTGTGTGTGTGTGTGTGTGTGTGCGCACGTGCACTGGTGTGTGCGTGTGTGTGTGTGTGCGCGAGTGCTTCATACTAGTTCATGTGCAGTGTTGTTGCAGTGGCTAAGCATGTGTGTTGTCCTCAGGGTCGTGTTTGCCTGATGGCAGTGCATGTGTGTTGTCCTCAGGGTCGTACTTGCCTGATGGCAGTGCATGTGTGTTGTCCTCAGGGTCGTACTTGCCTGATGGCAGTGCTAAGCATCTGTGTTGTCCTCAGGGTCGTACTTGCCTGATGGCAGTGCATGTGTGTTGTCCTCAGGGTCGTACTTGCCTGATGGCAGTGCACGTGTGTTGTCCTCAGGGTCGTACTTGCCTGATGCCAGTGCTAAGCATCTGTGTTGTCCTCAGGGTCGTACTTGCCTGATGGCAGTGCTAAGCATGTGTGTTGTCCTCAGGGTCGTACTTGCCTGATGGCAGTGCTAAGCATGTGTGTTGTCCTCAGGGTCGTACTTGCCTGATGGCAGTGCACGTGTGTTGTCCTCAGGGTCGTACTTGCCTGATGCCAGTGCTAAGCATCTGTGTTGTCCTCAGGGTCGTACTTGCCTGATGGCAGTGCATGTGTGTTGTCCTCAGGGTCGTACTTGCCTGATGGCAGTGCAGTGGACCCACACTACTACTTCAGCTAAGCATGTGTGTTGTCCTCAGGGTCGTACTTGCCTGATGCCAGTGCTAAGCATGTGTGTTGTCCTCAGGGTCGTACTTGCCTGATGGCAGTGCTAAGCATGTGTGTTGTCCTCAGGGTCGTACTTGCCTGATGGCAGTGCAGTGGACCCACACTACTACTTCAGCACGGTCAGCTCCAGCTTCTCTGTGTCGCCGCTCTTCACCGGGACCAGCGGCCGAGACATCAGCGTCCCCCTCGAGCTGCTCAGACAGCTGCTGGACATGGTAGGGGAACACACACACTCACACACACACACACACATACACATACACTCCCTCTCATTCACATCCACACCCACACACAAATATGAATGCACATACGTACATAGACACACACACACACACACACACACACACACACACACACACACACACACACACACACACACACACACACTCTCTCTCTCATTCACATCCACACCCACACACAAATATGCACGCACATACGCACATAGACACACACACACACACACACACACACACACATATATGCACATGCATGCACATGTAAACACACACATATCTCTATCTGTGTCTCTCTCTCTCTCATTCACACCCACACCCACACACAAACACAAACAAAGGTGTATACACACACACACACACACACACACGCTCCCTCTCATTCACACCCGCACACAAACACAACACATACACACACATTTGGTCTCTCATTCATGGCTGTCCTCTGCAGCCATGTCACTTGAAGATGACAACCCTTGCGTGAGACATCCCTCCCCATCTCAGTGCTGCATCTTCTTGACCCCCCCCCCCCCCCCCCCCCAGGTGAAGCGCTTTGTCTCGGAGCCCTTGCTGAAGGCACTGGACGCCACTCTGACAGAGGTCGCTGAGGTAGGCTCTCCAGTTTACCCACTGAATGTTAGCCAATGGGCAAACACTGTGCAAATCATTGATTCATCTAAAAATATTGTGTCTCAATATAATGCTTGCATGCATATATACCATTAGGGGATGCTTAGGTCATTATATAAGCTTATAGTTCATACTGCTTTGTGGCTTAGGATGCCTTGTTCCATATATCCTCTCCATAGGAGTAGTATTTAAAGCAGTAGTATGGAGTTGTGGTGTAAAACCTAGCGAGCTAGCTTCTTCAAAGGCATGCAAAACAAACACCACCCCGAGCCTTACAGTAGTTTCCTGTGTATTAGCCACATTGTGTATAAACTGCAGGATAGTGTTTTATGCAAGTTAAAAAAATAAAACCATATCAATACCATATTACGGTAACTTCCCCAGTGTATTAACCTCATATCTGAAGAAATTGCAATATCAATGTATGGACCCTTTCAACAATAAAAACAAAAACAATGCTTGAACGTTCTATTTGGGCCCCAATCTACTTCCTCTGCATTAAGATAACATATGGAATGTTAAAACGGAAGTCTTGTGGGGCCAACTATGATGCTGATAATGGAACTCTCTTGAAAGGGTCTATATGTAAACCTCGGCTAATAGTTGGGAAATTGCAGTATTGGCACTGTAGGAGGCGTGCTAAAATACCAACTGGTGTCTTTTGGCAACGTGGTCAGCAATGCCTTGCTGTGAACGGTGATTCCTACCCAGAACACAGCACTGCATAGTGCACATCCTAGATGGCTGGTAGGAACACCACAAACACAATTAATCTTTCCTCCAGATGACCATACTATCAAAATTAATTTGAAGATGATACCAAAACTAAAAAAGTAGCACAGTTGTGCATGTATCAGTGTATTCAGTGATGGTAATTCATTTCATGAAAGCCCCTTCCCTGATGTAGAGGACCTGCTTCTCTGTCTGTGCTGAGAGAAGGGGCAGAGAGACTCCGCGCGCTTCTTTAACTCGTCCTGTAATTATGGAGCGGTACGCATGTGATTATGTCTGCTAAGGGACCTGCCACTTTGTGTGTGTGTGTGTGTGTGTGTGTGTGTGTGCGTGTGTGTGTGTGTGTGTGCGTGCATATGTGTATGTGTGTGCACTAAGCATGTGATTATGTCTACTAAGGCACCTGCCACTGCCACCACTGCTGCCGCCTCTGTTGCCACTGCTGCGGCTGATGGTGATGCTGATGGTGATGCTGATGGCAGCCTATTAGGCTATCAGTGCTCTCAGGGGCAGGGATAACATTGCTGTTAGGAACGCTGCTTTGTCTTTTGTCGTGTGTGTGTGTGTGTGTGTGTGTGTGTGTGTGTGTGTGTGTGTGTGTGTGTGTGTGCGTGCATATGTGTACGTGTGTGTGTGAACTTGTCTGTGAGAGTGTATGGCTGGGTTTTGACAGTGTAATGTGGGCAATCTTTTCTTGATGAAGGAAGTGGCAATGCATTCTTTTCATGCACATTACATGTATACTCTGTGTGTGTGTGTGTGTGTGTGTGTGTGCGCGCTTGTGCATCTGTGTGGTGTTTATGTGTGTGTGTGTGTGTGTGTGTGTGTGTGTGTGTGTGTGTGTTTAGGCCAACCCTGGTCTGGACCTGTTCTACACCAGCTTCAGTGACCCGCTGTATGTGGGCATGTTCAAGATGCTCAGAGACACCCTCTACTGCATGACAGGTGAGCGCACACGAAGCTGAACATGCCCCATGCCCTTTTGAGACACCCTCTACTGCATGAGAGGTGAGCGCACACGAAGCCGAACATGCCCCATGCCCCTTTGTCAATGCAAGGCTTTGTGCAGTCGGTTTCTGCTCATTAGTCTACATATTGTTACCCATGCTTAAAGTTCCCAGACACTGTGCTGGAATTCAGCTGTTGAATTCAGAGTTGACCATAATACGTATGACAGCTTTGAAAATGTCTGATGGCTCTAAGCTTCCTGTTTCTTTCAGCAGTAACAGCATCATACTACTTTAGTGGAGCTTTACAAATATAAAAATACCAGCACTTTTTCGGTTTTAACACAATTGTCCCTCTTTTTTTCTCTCTCTCTCTCTCCTTCTCTCTCTCTCTGTCTCTCTCCTTCCTCCTCCTCTCTCTCAGACCTCCACAGCTCGTTTGTGAAGGAGGTGCATGACTTCGTGCTGGAGCAGTTCAGCAGTAGCCAGTCGGAGATGCAGCGCGTCCTCCACGAGTCTGACCGGTTGCTGGGGGAACCCAGCCCGCTGAAGCTGCGTTGCCAGGCCAACGCCGCCTGCGTGGACCTCATGGTGTGGGCCGTCAAAGACGAACAAGGTGGGACCGCCGCTGATGACATCATGACAGCAGTCACACAGAAGTGATCTCAGCTCTGGAAAAAATTAAGAGACCACTGCACATTTTTCTGATGTCATCCTACGGTTGCTGAGTGACATTTGAATGAGTTGATGGTCCTATTCAAACTTGCAGCCGTCTCTTAATTTTGAATTTGACCGTGACCGTCAACTCATTCGAAGTATAATTGTTTGGGTAGACAAAGGAGGGTTCTCCGCGCTTCTGCCGTTTGACGACAATCCGGTGCAACCAGGCCAGGACAGATATTTCAGAAACAATTTCGCTATAATTGTTTGGGCTTTTCTGCATTTTATACCTAATCAGATAGGACAGTGAGGAGAGTGAGAGGAAGAGAGTGGTAGAGGGAGATGGGTTGGGATCGGGAAATGGCCTGGACCAGACTCAAGCCTTCATCCCCGCAGGCACTTGGACCCCGAATGTGGTGTGGACTCCGTAGCCGCTTGCGCCCCAGCGGCCCGACCTCATGCATATTTGATTAATGAATTCCTCCCCGGGAACCGCTTAGTGGTGATGATTAGCACTTCCGATGCGCTCCGTGTGCTTGCGCTGTTTTTGGAAGGCTCATTGAGCCAGCCTCATTTCCAGCACACGCACCCCTACATGCTGTGAGCTCTGACTGAGCACAGAGAGGCCCCGCGTTCTACATGCTGTTCCATTAAAAAAGTCATGAGGAATTCAAAAGGCTTCAAAGCAGGCCACTTATTATCTCGGAAATTCAGTTTGGCCAAAACAAGCGAAAGGCCAGCGACTGTGCCAGCCAGTACAGGCATGAATAACTTATGTCCGCTGCCTCAATTTGTTATTCTCCCTTGTTTTTATTTCCCTCTCTTGGGTCGGTCGCTCTCTCATGCTTTCTCCCTCATTCATTTCTACAATTATAACTCTGCCCCCCCTCTCTCTCTCTCCCTCTCTTTCTCTTAGGAGCAGAGAATTTGTGCACTAAGCTGTCGGAGAAGCTGCAGTCCAAGACGTCCAGTAAAGTAATCATTGCCCACATGCCACTGCTCATCTGCTGCCTACAGGTACTCTCAGCACACACACTCTCAGGCCTGGGGGTCAAGGGTCATTACATTTCTCTTTTAATTCACTCAATGTGTGCCTGTGTGTGTGTGTGTGTGTCTCAGGGTCTAGGGCGTCTGTGCGAGCGGTTCCCAGTCATTGCCCACTCTGCTACCATGTCTCTACGGGACTTCCTGGTTGTGCCGTCACCTGTGCTGATCAAACTCTACAAATACCACAGTCAATACAGCACGGGTCAGTATACACACACACACACACTCACACACACTCACTCACACACACACACACACACACACACACACACACACACACACACACACACAGATTACACACACACTCACATTACACACACACCCACACACACTCACACACTCACAAACAAACACATATGTGTATTTAGAGACTCTCTCTCACACACACACACACACACACACACACACACACACACACACACACACACAGTTGTACAGGACATTTTAGTTGACCGCATAAAAAGCACACTTTTCCTCCTATATACACATGCTATCAGCAAGCAGTTGATGTTGGTGATATGATGAATGATTGACTTCTGTCTCCTCCAATCCCTGCAAAGCTGGAGAAATCAAAATCAGCGTGACCAATGAGCACTCGCAGTCCACCTTCAACATGCTGTCCAACAGGAAAGACCAGCCGTCCATGTACGAGCAGCTTCGGGACATCTCCATTGATAATGTGTGCAGGTAAACAACCAACAACAATACAACAAGTAAACATGTAAATAACAACCATCACACAAACTGTGACGCTTCATCAAACAACAATGAATACACACAATCAAGATGGCACAAAACTGCAGAACACACACACACATCCAAACTTTCAGCACAATGCATAAACAAATTATATGTGCTGGCCAACACACATCTATTATCTAAATATTTCTCAACAAAACAGATATAAATACAAAACATACACCAACAAAGAGTAGACAACAATATACAGGGCACATCACATTATTGTTTTTATATTATTGATTGAATATTGTTTATTGTTGCTTTTTCCCTCATTTTAATTGTTTATTTCATTAGGCTATTGATTGAATTGACATTGTTGTTTATTATTGCTATTCTCTTTATTATAGTCTGACCAACATCTTAATTTGTTCCCTGTTAAATTTAAGTATTATATTGTTTTGTATTTGTATGTCGCTTTGGACAAAAGCGTATCCATAACCATAACCATAACATCATGATATGTCTTAACTAAATTGGAGCATATTACCTGTTACGTGTGTGTGTGTGTGTGTGTGTGTGTGTGTGTGTGTGTGTGTGTGTGTGTATTTTGTGTTGCCAGATGTCTTACAGCTGGTCTGATGATGGATGATGTGATTGTGGAAGCCTTCCTGGCCAGTCTCTCCAATCGACTCTACATCTCACAGGAGAACGACAAGTACAGAACACACACACACACAACACACACACATATACACACACACACACAGGCAAACTCATCTGCTCACAAATGCACAATCACCACATGCATATTAACAGACACAAATGGCCACACACTCACTCACAGATACAATAGTATGAACACACACACACACACACACACACACATACACATACAAATATACATACACACACACACACACACACACACAAACACACAAACATGGGCACAGACAATATCAATAACACAATTATCATAAGTGAGTTTCGAGACACCAGATCCAACCGGCTCCCTCAGAATCTCTCGAGCTGCCTTCTGGACTGAGCATGCTCATTA
>NC_055964.1:29697076-29712076 GCF_018492685.1 Alosa sapidissima | reverse complement strand
CCCTGTCAACAAATATTGACTTGGCTTGCAAAACAGGACCCCAGGAGTGGGAGGGTGTATCTGTTGTCGTTGACCAGTGTTGGCACCGGAGCTGACTGGCTTCCTGGTGGCACAGCAGGGTATTGGTACCAGTGAGCTTTCTCTCCACTGTGTCCGCTGGCATAGCAACTGTTGTCGTGCTGGCATTCACTACCATAGGTGGTCCCTCCTACTCACAAGCTGTGATATTACCTGGCTCATGCGCCTTGGGAGAATTTACTATCTGGAGGTGAAAAGGAGAGGGAGAGAGACAGAGAGAGAGAGTGACAGAGAGCGATAGAGAGAGAGAGACAGATCCCATTTCCCTGCATAAATCTCTGAGTCTCTATAGACCTGTGCATAACATGGAAATCCAAACTCAAAGTGTTGCTTTAAAGTGCACGTTTAAATTATTAACGTTTTTTGTTGCATGACTGCGAGCAGTTACTTTGACATTTCGAAGTGTTCCCTCCACACAAGGGTTCTTATTTATTCAAAACAAAGGTTGTGTGAGAATGCAAATCCGCCTGAACTGAGTGTAATTGAACTCTGCTGGAGTGAATGACAAATCCACATCCAGATCATCATCCTATAACTTTTATTGGCTTTAATCCACATCACAAACACTTGCACACCTAAAGCCATTATTACTCTCATAAAATAAAAATGACGTTCATAGCTTACATACAGTTGTAGTCATCAGACACATGCCGTTATATCCATATACACAGTAATTTAGCATAGTTGCTAAAGTGCCTGAAAATGTGCCTGTTGTACAGTCTTCCTTTATGAGTTATGGACGCCCATGGATGGTGACGGAATGCTAAAGAGTGTTAGCATATGAAAGCCTTTGGATGGTGAAGGATGCTAAAAACTGTTAGCATATGATAGCCTATGGATGGTAAAGGATGCTAAAAACTGTTAGCATATGATAGCCTATGGATGGTAAAGGATGCTAAAAACTGTTAGCATATGATAGCCTATGGATGGTGACGGAATGCTAAAAACTGTTAGCATATGATAGCCTATGGATGGTAAAGGATGCTAAAAACTGTTAGCATATGATAGCCTATGGATGGTAAAGGATGCTAAAAACTGTTAGCATATGATAGCCTATGGATGGTAAAGGATGCTAAAGAGTAGCGTGATGTGGCACAGAAATGGGTAATGCCTGTTTGCATCTGAGGTGCTGTTTTTTCAATAGATAAAACATTAACAGATGACAAATGTTTGAGTGTGTTCAGTGTGTGTGTTTTTGTGTGTTTGTGTAGGCGTTAGTGTTTATGCATCTGTCATTAATCCTGTGAACAATGACTAAGTGTTTGCAATAGTATTAAGTAATATTTGATTGTGTGTGTGTGGATTGGAGTTAACAGTGGCCAGTGTTGGTACACAGGGTTAGGACAAGGAGGTAAATGACCCTTTCTTTAGGGGTCAAGTTGTACATGCATTCATGTGTGTGTATGAGAGAGAATGTGTGTGTGTGTGTGTGTGTGTGTGTGTGTGTTTGTATGTGTGTGTGTGTGTTTGTATGTGTGTGTCTGTCATTAGTTCTGCGTGGGGTTGACCACACGGCCCATGAAGACCAGGCAGTCGGTGCGGTGCTCGTAGATGAGGAAGAGGAAGGGTCTGTCCACGATGAAGCGCGTCTGAGTGGACAGTGGCATGAAGCCCACCTGCGTCAGCGCAGCCGCCTCCGTCCCCTCCTCGTTCACCGTGATCGTCCCCTGGTGCTGGAACTGACCGAGAGGAAGAGTGTGTGTGTGTGTGTGGGGGGGGGGGGGGGGGGGGGGGGTAGAGATTTGATTAGTGAGGTGAAGTTTATTTCATAACAGTTAACTTAGATAGTCTGCCCACCACGGAAACAAATGATCTGTTAAGATTCAGATTCAGAATGTTTAATATATTGAACAATTACTGAGCATCACCGAATCCGACCTCTAACTTTAACCTTAACCATAAATTGTAGTTAACAGTAGTTTGTTGATAATCTGAGAATCTGTTCATAGCCTCTGGGAGGACTATAAAACCAAAGACTGACCGTTGATTTTTTTTTCCTTATATATTATTTATTTGTTTATAATGGACTTGTTATATTACTTTGTACACTGTTCTTAATCTTAACGCAAGCTCAGGCAACACTGCGTCCTTAACACAAGCTCAGGCAACACTGCGTCCCAGTAATCATGCTGATAAAGCAACCTCTGAACTTGAACTTCAGTGTGAAGGAGAACGAGGGCGAGACAGAGAGAAGGGAGAGCGATAGAGATTAGTTGTTGAGATGGAAGCACAGGTGAGTGGAGGAGGGGGGAGCGCTGGTGAGATGGAAGCACAGGTGAGTGGAGGAGGGGGGAGCGCTGTTGAGATGGAAGCACAGGAGAGGTCACAGAGGTGAAATAGAAGAGTAATCAAAGGGAAGAGGGGACAGCTCATTGAAAGCGGGTCAAGAGAGTCACGATAGTGAGAAAGCAGAGATTGCAGAGGAAGGAAGGGCAGAGATGGACACAGAGAGAGAGAGAGAACCTTGCAGTGTAAACCCATCGGAATTTAGTCATCTATACGAATCAAACTGTGTGTATGTCATATGTCCTATGGGGTGTGGCTATTATTATCAATTAATTATTAATTCATTTCAGGCCCAGATAAGCCAGACGCTCTCAATGGTCGAAGCCAACAGACCTGGGAGGCCACTATTGTTACTGTAGATTTGCGCCGTAGTGTGTCTTACCCATTTGATGAAATATAACTACGGTAATAGGACAGCGCTCTAAATGGACTTTTTAATCGTCCCACGAAAAAGTGGATTTGGAGTGCTGTCTCATCCTTTTAAAATATTCAGCATCCATTTCTCAAGTTATTGTGTGGAATTGGATTACTTTGTTTTACCCAGTTGATGGCAATCTCCTCTGCTGTCATGGGGCTGAAGTCTCCCCCCTCAAAGAGCTCAGTCAGTCCCATGTCCTTCAGGTGGCCAATGAGGTCGTAGTTCTGTTTCAGGTTGAAACGGGGGAACACCACCTCTCGTGTCCTTGAAGACAGTCACACACATTTAAAGGCACAGTCTGCTATTCTGGCAAAAAGTTGTTGATGTATGAGCTCAACAACCTATAAAACTAGATGTACCGCAGAGCGGTACAAAATATGACCGCCGCCCAGTCCAGCACATGTTTTCCACAAAAATAAGTCACGCTGAAAGGCATATAGGATTCTAACTGTCTCACTGAATTGCATTATGCACACTCAATTCTCACTGGTATCTGCTTGACAACAAGTACCAAAACATGATTAGTTCATAGATTTCACATGTAAAATTCATTTTATACAACCCCACCCCCATCTTGCCTGTTCATAATTCTGAGAAATTCTTGAATTGTGTGCATGTGTGCCTGTACATGTTTATGTTTATGTGTGTGTGGGTGTGTGGGTGGGTGTGTGTGCGTGCATGTGCATGTGCTTGTGTGTTTGCCTGTTTATGTGCCTGTGTGTGTGCATGTGCATGTGCATGCATGCGTATATATGTCTACTGTGTGAGTATGTGTCATACGTAGGATTACTGTGAATGTATGTGTGTGCGTGTGTATCTGTTTATGCACATGTGTGCATATGGAATGGGTTTACATGACCCCTGGAGGCAAACATACGCAAAAAATTAGTCATCCTAGGCCCTACGGTTCTCAAGATATTCACAGAAAACTGTGTCTGCCCTACCCTCCTTTCGGGGGGTCCAGTCCAGCGGAGGGCTACAGATCAAAACGAAAAGCGATGGTTCCATGCTATCCATGTGGGGTTACATGCCCACCAAGTTTCGTGTACCCCGGTCCTTCCGTGTCCCGGGAATCCTTGTTGGTGTACGGTCACTAAATGTACACATAAATTATTTTATTGTAAGGCCCCCCATGAACGAAAGTCCACGAAACTTGGCATGCATTCGGAGGGTGTCATAATGATCCTACACTTTCAATTTTGTGCAGTTTTGACCATGTCAGCCAGAGATATTGTGATGAAAACATCTAATGTTTTGCTTTTTAATTTTTAACTAGGTGGCACTATACATGAAATAAGTGGTAATGGGATAGGTTGACATGCCCCCTTAAGACCAACATACAAAAAAAGGTGGACCTCCTAGGCCCTACGGTTCTCGAGATATTCACAGAAAACTGTCTCCGGCCACCTACAGGCCAGTTGGTGTATAGTAACATAAATTAATTTATTGTGTGGTCCCCCATGAACGGAATTCCACGAAACTTGGCGTGCATTCAGAGAGTGTCATATTGATCCTACACTTCCAATTTCGTGCAGTTTTGACTATGTTAGGTCACAGATACCTGTGATTACAACACCTCATTTTTACTTTTTTGTGTTTAACTAGGTGGCGCTATACATGAAATGAGTGGTTATGGAATGGGTTCACATGGCCCTTTGAGATCAACATACAAAAAAAAATGGTCCTCCTAAACCCTACGGTTCTCGAGATATTCACAGAAAACTGTGTCTGCCCTACCCTCCTTTCGGGGGGTCCAGTCCAGCGGGGGGGCTACAGATCAAAACGAAAAAAGGAGGTTTCATGCTATCCATGTGGGGTTACATGCCCACCAAGTTTCGTGTACCCCGGTCTTACAGTGTCCCGGGAATCCTTGACGGAAATTTGGCTAAACCTATATGACCGCCGCTTCGCTGCGCGGCTGTCATAATTACACACCTCCCGGGGTCCTGGAGAAATGTGTTCATTGGCTAGAATGGCCCGGTCCAAAACATTGTTTGTTTCCTATTTACAGAGCCAGAAGAACCATCTACTGTACGAACAGTGGTTTTCTTAAAAGTGCACGCACTGAATGCAAAGCTTTATCACCACAGGACAAATATGCTGAATTTGACAAGTGTATTGGACTAGAGTCACACACTCTGTGTCTAGCACTGTGAAAAGAAACACTTTACAGAGCAGATTCATAAAAAACCACTGCATCATGGAGCCTATAAACCTGTGGAAAAGATGTGGATACTAGAGTGCTTCTCATGCTTCTGCACTCTAGCCGTGAGAAGTCGTTTACATGAGCAGGCAAAGGAAAACACAGACGTCTCGAAGGACAACAGATGTATACAGACAGCAGGGGCAGACGTGTCCATTTTCATATCGTGCTGTTATTGTTTATCTTGGCGAGGCTTTGTGTCATAACGCAGTGTTCAGTGTGTGGTCTGCGCCAGTTCAAGCAGCAGATTTTTCCCACAGCAGATTACACTGCCTGCAGGATTTAATAGAATGTAGGAGGACTTTTCTAGAATCTTTCTCATTTCTAAACTCCTACTCCAGACTTAGGAGTTGTGATCCTTATTAAGATTTTGTCTGATCCCATACTGGGCATTTTATTCTTGATGACCTTCCTCTTGTGGTGCTGTGCTCCCCAGGGGTCCATGTCCCAAAAGCATAGTTTCTAACTATGCACTGCAAAAAATGTTATCTGCAGTGTGATAGCAACTGCCTTGGTAGTGTCACTGCCAAATGTGAGTCCGTAGATTTGAGTTACGCATGCAGAAACACTTACACTTCATATGTTTACATATCACAATTTCAATTTTGGAAAATTAAAAAATAAGAGCATATTTGTTAGCTCTTGCTAAAATGTGACTGAAATGTGGCCAAATATCACCACCGTATTTCTGTATCTTTAATGTATCTGTAACGTGTCACTCAAATACTGTCAACTCAGATTTGGCAGTGACGCTACTATGGAAGATGCATCGTAGTTACAGTAGCAACTATGCTTCTGGGAAACGCTCACCTGTCTGGTAGTATCCTGACCTGTGCTCACCTGTCTGGTAGTATCCTGACCTTTGCTCACCTGTCTGGTGACCTGTTGTCCTGACCTGTTGTGTCTGTTCTCATCAGTTTGGTCCGCTGCTATTTTCACCTGTTCATTCTAGTAGTGTTGTCAGTTCTCACCTGTTTGGTCAGGTGTTGTTGTCACCTGTTGGCTGTGTTCAGGTGTCATTCTTACCTGTTGGTCATGCTGCTGTGCCACTTGTTGATGAGTGTGAGTGAGATCTCCTGCTTGTCATACCCGTCATCAGGTGTTACTCTTACCTGTGGACAGGTGTTACTCTTACCTGTGTTCAAGTGTCATTCTCACCTATTGGTCATGTTGCTTAGCCACTTGTTGATGAGCGTGGGCGAGATCTCCTGCTCGAGTTTCCTCATGCCGGACAGTTTCTGGGGGATGACCACCAGCATGCTGATGTTGCCCGTGTAGGGTAGACGGAGGATGTCGCACTGCAGCTGGTTGTCGCTAGCCGCCTGGTAGCTGCCCTTGTTCTGCATCATGGCCACGCGAACCTGCTGCTTCTCGTTCACGCGGAAGTTACGGTAGTGCGTCTGCTCCTTGGGGAACTTCATTTCCCATGTGCCTGAGGGGCAGACCAGAGGGTGGAAGTGAGTGGGTGGAGAGGGGGGGGTTAAGGGTTCGTGCATGGTGTGTATGACATACATAGATTTCGTCATTAGCTGTGGCCTGTCATGGCCACACTAAAAACTAGTGTTTGCGCCAATTTTTTGTGTGTTGACTGTAAATGCAAGTTCAAGTTTTCAAGCACTGGCTCCGCATCAAGAGAATACAAAATCTATTTAGGGTATTTAGTCAGTGTTACTGTAGTAACGGCGCACAACAGACCCACAGTTCAGTTTGGCAATGCATGATGGGTGCCCATTCAAAGTGAACGATTTCCGCTGACAGAGATGGATCGTGAGTCAGGGATGGATCGTGAGTCAGGCATTACCAGAGTGTCAGACCAAAGAAGAAGTTGGGCCAAGTGGGACCAGACAGACCCCCGTGTTTGTGTGTGTGTGTGTGTGTGTGTGTGTGTGTGTGTGTGATACACTAATATTGTTAAGCGCTACTGTAAGACCATAATTTCTCTTGGAGTATGAATAAGCCATCTGTCTACCTATCTAGTCTTTTTCTAATCCACCATATGCACCCAATTCTCTTGAAAGGTGGAGCTTCCACCGCAAAGTCAATACACTTGTTTGTGTGTAGATTGACATGCTACATATTGATTTAAGGTCAGGTCAATAATTGAAATTCCTCATCGAGTTCTCAGATTCCAAATTTCCGTCTGTGGCAATAGCACTACACTTTATCAAAAGGAGGATGCTGATTAAATAGAAGCACCAACCTAGCTTTTCTGCCCTGTGCTCAAGGAGTCACTTTTAATCCAAAGCTTCTCAAAACAAAGAAAAGGCATAATTCTGGTCTGCTAAATTAAAGAGAACCAATCAAAAGCTGACTTTGTGAACTCTGTGTAACTCTGAGATATTTACACAGCACTTTGTGTTTGGGTTTTTTTGGGTCCAAGGCTTCTCACAACCAATGGAAAGAGGAGTATGGAGGAAAACTTGTCACCTTAAACCAAATTTGAATATGAATTTGAATATGAATTTGAGCAATTGTATTGGAAAAACGAATTTGAATAGTATATGTTGAACTGAATTCATTAGATTGGAACTGAATCCCAGTCAACTTGAAATTGAATATAATATTTTGAAATTGAACTCATTTGCTCTGATACATAAATTATCCTGACTGAAAATTTCGCTCTTGGAATTTTCACATTCAGTTCTCACAATTCAGTTTCAAAACGTGAAATTCAATTTCAGTCTACCGAGACAAAAACAGCGGGTAGCTAAGGAAGAGCAATCGAGTGGAGCTCAAAAATGTTATCCTTGTCTTCAAGGCCATGTGTGCATTTTGTGTTGCTTTGGACGGTCTCTTGATGTTCTTTTGGCCCCCACCGTCAACTTCAAGGCAGCGCTGCCTAGCCTAACCCTAATCCTAAACCTAAACCTAATCCTAAACCTAACCCTTGCACCTTCCAGGCAGTTCTGCTGTGAAGTTGACGGTGGGGGCCCAAAAGATCATATATATATCTAAGAAGTCAGACTGCCTCAAACAGACCTTGGGAGTTTGGGAAGTCAAATCACTGTGTCTGTTTTCCATCTTCTTCCATCAAAGCCACAAAAATAAAAGCATCAAGCGGTAGTTAAAACTCCCATGATAATTCAGCCAAATTAGTCATGATTAATCATCTTGAAAAGAATTCAGAGTCAGAGGCCTAATTAAACATCTCAACACATTGATACTACCATCCTTAGTGTAGTAATTATGATCAATATGAAACATTATGAAAGAATTTTAGTGCAATAACTACGCTCAGACCATTAAGCACAGCCATCTTTGACACTTTTATGCCAAATCCTTTACTGGTTTCCTGTGTTGTTGACCATCTGCACATATTGAAATGTTTGTGGTCTCTGTTTGTGTGTGAGTGTGTGTGTGTGTGTGTGTTTATGAGCTACTTCTCCATGGCTCACCTTTGAAGTAGAGGTAGTTGAGGAGCATCAGCACCATGTTTGGGTCGACGCTCTGCAGCGGCTCCTTGATCAGCCCTTTAGTCAGTTTCTGGATTCGGCTGTTGGCCTTCCTGAGGAACGCGGGGTCGGCAAAGTCCACGGACTGCGGCTCGGCAAAGTAGTAGCCCTTGGCGTTGGTGCGGAACGGCTCGTGGACAGTGACATCCTGCCGCAGGTAAAGGTCGTTGACGGAGCGCAGCATGTAGCCGAAGTTGCGTCGGAAGAGGCGGTGCGTGAGCTTGCGGAAGAGCTTGTGCACAGTGGCGTTGTTGTAGTGCGCGCTGGCGTTGACGAACTCGCCGAAGCCCAGTGTCTCGTACAGCTGCACCTGCGTGCGTGGCCCCACCCCCAGTGCGATCATCCCCATGGCGATGGAGATGCCGGCGGGTGCGAACAGGATGTTGTCCGTCTGGTTGACATGGTTACGCAGGCTGCGGTAGAGGCGGAAGCCGAACTTCGCATTGACCACGTTGATGCGCTGCAGCCGCGAGCGCCCGTGGAAGAGACGCAGCAGACGTGCACGGCGCACTTTCGGGTCGGACGGCCCAGCCTCCAGGTCCAACTCGGGCGCCGGCGTGGGGATGTCATCGATCTCGTCGCCCTCGTTGTAGTCATCCTCGCCCATGGCCAGGATTTTATCAAAGTCGAGGTAGTCCTCGTACTCAAGCTCGTCGGTCAGCGTGTTCGCGTTATGGAAGTCGTCCGGGATGGCCTCCATTTCCAGAGAACCACCGGACGCCGGTCCGCGCGGGTCCACTGGCGCTGCGGTTGCAGGCTCGGCGAAGTGCGACTCAAGCGGTTTGATCCCAGCCTCGGCCGGCCCAGTGAGCAGCAGCAGACAGGAGCTCACCGCTAGAGCGAGGAACCACATCCTGACAAGGACACAGGGATCGATTAGTCATGTCTGTCACTATGTCTGATCACAGTTGTTTAAAGAGAGTCAGTGATACTCACAGAAAGACATAGTTGTTGTTGTAGTAATAGCAATAGTGGAATTTGTTTAAAAGAGAGTGCCTTGGAAGCTTCTTTGATTTCCCATTTGATTTCCCATCTAAAAAGTATCTCGACATCTATTTATTTTTATAGTGGATTCAGGATGTTGCATTTAACCTTCTATATATAGTTGAGCGTTGTCAATTACAATTTACAAATTATAAACCATTAAACAACATCTACACATGTAATCTACACAACATTGCTGAAATGTGTTTCTCATTAAACAGTCACCATTAAGACATTAATATTATTTCAAAGTAATCCATATTTCAGTGGTGTAAAATGGTTGAGATTGGCCTTTTCTGTACCATTCTAAAGTTGAGCACAAGAAAATCTCTGCCATAACACTTTCTCCAACAGATCCTAGAACAGAAACCTTTAAGCCGAATAAGTTTATTTAGCCTACTATTTTACTTAGACCTGATTTGTTCTTATAAACAGTCAAAACTGTCAAGGTATGACATGAAAAACGTTTAAGCCAGTTTATAAGAACAAATCACGTCTAAGAAACCTTTAAGCTTTACTTCGATGTAAACATCAGCTCACAAAACCATGTGAATCAACTTTGTATTTAGAAAAGAAAAATATGATAAGTTACTTCTATTCTTTGTGAAATCTGGTGAGGATTTTTAGCCTTTTTCTTACCTGAGTTTGTTCTGGTTGTGTCTGTGTGAATGTGAGTGCTGTTTGCTGTGTGTGTGTGTGTGTGTGTGTGTGTGTGTGTGTGTGTGTGTGTGTGTGTGTGTGACTGGACTTTGCTGTTGTCTCCTGTTGATCAAACACGGCACAAATCAAACAGCCTGCTTGTGGAGAAGCTGTTAACTCTTCCATCTGCCCTGATCTCCTCAGTGTGCCTAATGACAGGGCTGTTCTATTTTCAATCTGTTGCATTAATTCACACACTCTGCCTGGTTCATCATCCCTGATCATTTTTCAGGGATTAAAATCATTTTTTTTTTTTTTAAATAAAAAATCTTTACCTAAATATGTTTTATTTGATAGTGTCAGTGGAAGAGATTGATGTCTTGATATTTAAGTCAGTTAAGCTAAATTTGATTGGTTGCTGTGGCAGTGCATCATCAGCCATTTAAGGTCTCTTTGATGACCTTGTGTATCTCACTGGAATGGACTGATATTATTTTCTGGATTTGTATTTGAGTCAGTTAAGCTGAACTGGATAGAATAATGTGCCAGTGCATTATGGGAAGTTGAGTTTTCTTTGGTGAGCTTATGCTGTGCTTCTCTCAGTGGAATGGATTGATGTTTTCTTGATTTGTATTGATTTGTATTGTATATGTATATCTGTTAAGCTGAACTGGATAGAATGCCATGCCAGTGCATGATGGGAAGTTGAGTTTTCTCTGATGAACTTATGCTATGCTTCTCTGCAGCTGACCCGGCGTTTGCCTCCCATTAAAGAGGCCAAACCGCGGCTGCAGAAGCTCTTCAGAGACTTCTGGCTCTACTCCGTGGTCATGGGCTTTGCTGTGGAAGGTTCTGGTAAGTGGGTCCTTTCGTCCACGAAATGCCTGTAAAATTGGTGTCAACTGGATGAAATGTTATGATAGATAGACCCTTATTTGTGTGTGTGTGTGTGTGTGTGTGTGTGTGTGTGTGTGTGTGTGTGTGTGTGTGTGTGTCAGGTCTGTGGCCTGAGGAGTGGTATGAAGGTGTGTGTGAGATCGCTAGCAAGTCCCCGCTGTTGACCTTCCCCAGTGGAGAGCCTCTGCGCTCGGAACTTCAGTACAACTCGGCCCTCAAGAATGACACCGTCACCCCGGTAACACACCTCCTCTTTTATCTGTCATGATCTGGAGACCCCTCTTTCTCTCTCGCTCTCTCTATCTCTCTTTTTCTCTCTCTCTCTCTCTCTCTCTCTGGCTTGTCCATCCCCCTCTCTTTCTCTCTCTCTCTCTCTCTCTCTCTCTCTCTTTCTCTCTCTCTCTCTCTCTCTCTCTCTGGCTTGTCTATCCCCCTCTCCTGCATGCACCCCATATGTTGGATGAGGATTTTATACTGAGCATGTTGTGAAAGAAAATATAATTGAGTTCTTGGTCTGTGTAGGCGGAGCTAAGTGAGCTGCGGAGCACCATCATTAACCTGTTAGACCCCGCCCCCGAGGCTGCCGCCCTCATCAACAAGCTGGACTTTGCCATGTGCACCTACCTGCTCTCTGTCTACCGACTGGAGTACATGAGGTCTGGACTCTGTCTGTCTCTTCTCTCTCTCTCTCTCTCTCTCCCTCACTTCACCTCATCTGTCTGCCGACTGAAGTCCATAAGGGCTGCTCCCCCCACTTCTCTTTCTCTCTGTCTCTCTGTCTCTCTCTTTCACACTCTCACACACACACACACACACACACACACACACACACACACACACACACACACACACACTTCATCTGCACTTTTTGTATCAAACCTTTATTTTCTTTGTCCCCAGCTGATGATTGATTGATTGATGGCTCTTTGTATTCTGGTTGTCACTCTCTGCTCCTCTGTAGGATGCTGCATTCTAATGATCCAGACCGCTTCCAGCTCATGTTCCGCTACTTTGAGGACAAGGCCATCCAGAAGGACAAGTCTGGTGAGGCTCTCCCCACACACACACACACACACACACACACACACACACACACACACACACACACATTCTGATGCTGTGAATATAGGATGTGTCAAATTATGTCAGTGCCTTCTGTTTTGTTGAAGAGACCCACAAACAAGATATTCCTCTGCTGGTTACTGTGATTAGCACATGGATGCCGTTGTCATCCAGTCAGTACTGCAATCATCTTATGCAAGCTATTGTTACACGTTAAGCGAGAAATAGAACTGTTGTGCATCAGTTCCCACATCAGGAGTGTCCCCATCTGAATGCAGCGAAGCACTTGATCCATTTCTCTGCAAAGAGTAGGGGATTCCACGGTGTCCTGGCTAAATGTAACGTGTTGTTGTTGTTGTTTTTGTTGTTGTTTTTGTTGTTGTTGTTGTTGTTGTTGTTGCTGGTATCGCAGGAATCAGCTGTGTTCGTGCTCTGATGCTGCTTAGATTTGCTGTAGAATCCACGCTCATCCACGAGTGTGTTCTCTCCACAGGGATGATGCAGTGTGTGATCTGTGTGGGAGATAAGGTCTTTGAGGTGTTCCTGCAGATGATGGCAGAAAAGGTGAGCTGTACACGCACGCACGCACACGCGCGCACACACGCGCGCACACACGCGCACACACACACACACACACACACACACACACACACACACAAATGCTGCCTTCGACCCTAGCTCTGCATTCTGCAGCTGACAGTGTTACACCCCACAGACGTCTGGTGTCCCTCAGAGGTGGACAGCCCGATTACCGGACGAACAGTCAGTCATTCCCTCTCCATCCTCTCTTCTTTTTTATCTCACAGCCCAAGACCAAAGAGCATGAGGAGGAGCTAGAGCGCCATGCTCAGTTCCTGTTGGTCAACTTTAACCACACCCACAAACGCATCCGCAGAGTGGCAGACAAATACCTGTCTGGATTGGCTGAAACGTAAGAAAGTCTGATAGAGTAATTATCGCACGCCAGCCACACTGTTTGGCACTATAGATTAGATCTGAAAAAAAGGATTAGTTTAATTTCATTTTACCAAAGAGCATTTTTGTTCTTCTTAAGTATTAGCCTCTTTCTGAGTCTTACTTCCTGGTCTGGTCATAATGTTGTTGTTTTTTTTCTAGTTTTCCTCACCTGCTGTGGAGTGGTCGTGTGCTGAAGACCATGCTTGACATCTTACAGACCCTCTCTCTGTCTCTGAGCGCTGTGAGTGCAGACAACAAATTAACAAACAAACAAATAAAAAAATAAACGATCACTACTGTGGGATCATATGTGCCGTACAAACACAACACACCACTTGCACTCCGTACACAGGCTCTCTGTCGAAGTTATACAAATGATGAACTTGAAGCAGAGCTTTTCAACAAACTTTAGACAGACTGGCTAGAAGAACCACTCATATATGGAAACATCATCTACTGTGGATAGCCAAATTAGAAGTCACATTTGGGATACACATTGCCTTGGGCAAGTATAATAAATAATCAATGACTCTCATTGGCCAGGATATCCACAAGGACCAACCGTATTACGACATCCCAGACACGCCCCATCGCATCACTGTCCCAGACACCCATGAGGCGCGAGAGGTAAGAACCATAGATATATAAACAGTCCAGTATCTATGGTAAGAACCCGGTCAGCTGAGAAACTGATCAACTGTAATGATCGACAGTGAATAGAGCAACAGAAAACCTAATCAATTATGATGAGGAGCACGTTCAGTAAACAAGATGTTGACTCGTAAGGACAGGAATGATATTACAATTTAGTCTTTAATGCCTGTTATATTCATGTTTTGAGTCATTATTCATGTCTCTGTAGTCTCTGAAGCCTCTTATACTCATGTTTTGAGTGATTGTTCATGTCTCTGTGACGTTCATCATTCTATTCATGTGTCTATGTATTAGAGCATCGTGAAGGACTTTGCGGCACGCTGTGGGGAGATCCTGAAGGAGGCCATGAAGTGGGCTTCTTCTGTCACCAAGTCCCACCTACAGGTGAGGCACTGCACACACGACACCAAGTCCCACCTACAGGTGAGGCACTGCACAGGTCACCAAGTCCCACCTACAGGTGAGGCACTGCACAGGTCACCAAGTCCCACCTACAGGTGAGGCACTGCATAGGACCCCTCTTGCATTACTTAAGTTATAACATGTTGCACTATTGTGTTGAGATGGCCATAGGCACAAGCTGAAAGTTGTTTCAAAAATATCTGTCCATGTCACCCTCACCCAATTCTCTGTCAGCCTTACCTTTATAATATTTATTTATTTGTTTGTTTGTTTGTTTGTTTATGTATTTATTTATTTACTCTATTTGTCTTCTTCATCCCCTAACATTTCGCTCCTCTCCTCTCACTCTGTCGCTCTCCTCTCTTATCTCCTTCCTGTCTATCTCCCTATTTTTTTCCCTATATTTCACTCTCTCTTCCTCCCTCTACTACAACCCCCACCCCCTTTCTCTCCCTCCTTCCCTCCTTTCTTTCTCTCTCTCTCTCTCCCTCCTCCTCCCCCTCTCTCTCCCTCCTTCCTTCTCTCTCTCTGTCTCTCTACAACAACCCCTCCCTCTCTCTCCACCCCCCCTCTCTTTCTCTCTATCCCTCTCTCCCTCCTCCCCCCCTCCCTCCCTCCCTCTCTCTCTCCCTCTCTCCCTCCCTCTCTCCCTCTCTCCCTCTCTCTCTCTCTGTCTCAGGAGTATCTGAATAAGCATCAGAACTGGGTGTCGGGTCTCTCTCAGCACACAGGGCTGGCTATGGCCACTGAGAGCATCCTCAACTTTGCCGGCTACAACCGCCAGAGCACCACACTAGGGGTGAGAAAACACACTTGCACTCACACACACACACACACACACACACACACACACACACACACGAACACACAAACATACATAGACACAAAAAGAAATGTATACACCAGTGTAATTCTCTACACTCATCAGTGCAGTAGGATCAGTGCATTACTCAATGACAGGCATATGG
>NC_055964.1:29644576-29684576 GCF_018492685.1 Alosa sapidissima | reverse complement strand
CTCTCTCTCTCTCTCTCTCTCGCTTACTCTCTTTGTCTCTCTTGCCTTTTTCTGTTCTCTCCTGACTCCTGTCTTTCCAGACACCTGTTCACCCGTGTTTCTCTCCCCCTGATAAAACTTTCACATTAAGTACAGTATATGTGTGTACTCGTGTGTGAGTGTGTGTGTGTGTCTGTGTGTGTGTGCGTGTGTGTGTGTGTGTGTGCACGCGCGCACCTTGTGTAAGTTTTCTCATGTTTGGTTGTTCGTTTCAGGCCCGTCCCCAAAGGCGATGAGAGGAAGAGGGCGTGTCTCCGAGCCCTGGCCGACATCAAGGTGCAGCCAGGTGAGATTGCCCAGGTGACGCCCCCAGAGGCCCTCTGTCACTGGTCCACCTGTCCATCATCACCTTTAGCTTTAACACTATGGGGACATGTCTATCATCACCTTTAGCTTTTAACACTAGCATCCTATGGGGACATGTCTATCACCACCTTTAGCTTTAACACTAGCATCCTATGGGGACATATAGCAAAGCACTTACACATAGTCCATGTTTGATGTTAGTCCTGTAGCCCTAATAATGTTGCTGTTGCAGTTAAATGCAAAGTGTTGGGTTTGTCTCTTTAGGCTGCTACTTGCCCAGTAACCCTGAGGCCATTGTGCTGGACATCGACTACAAGTCTGGCACTCCGATGCAGAGGTATGTACAGTACATGGCATTGGTAACTTAACAAGCTCCTATACAAGTTATTATAGAGGTTATTATATATGATTAGTGACTGATGGAATATCCTGATCGTTGATCCTGATCCTTATGCTAATCCTGATCCCTCTCTGTAGAGTCAGAATAACTCTGTTCAAACACATGTATCTTGTATCAGTTTACAACAATTGTATCAGTTTCTTTGTCTCTCTCTCTCTCACTCTCTCTCCCTGTTTGTGTGCATCTATTCTGTAGTGCTGCCAAAGCTCCGTACCTGGCCAAGTTCAAGGTGAAGCGATGTGGAGTCAGTGAGCTGGAAAAGGAAGGTATGTGTAATATATTGTGGATGTATGTTAATATATGTGAAGGTATGTGTAATATATTGTGTATGTATGTGAATATATGTAAAGGTATATAATATATTGTGTATGTATGTGAATATATGTAAAGTGTGTGTGTGTATGTACACATAAGGTAAAGGTTAGTGAGATTTAGCAGACACTTGTTTCCAAGGAGACAGGGACTAGCTATGGGGGATCCAACCTGAGCCGACTGTGTGTCTGCATGCGACATGTATTTATGCCTAATGTGTGTGTGCATCTGCATGTGCGTGTCTGTGTGTGTGCGTCTTCATGTGTATGTAGGTCTCCTGTGCCGGTCAGACTCTCTTGACGAGGCGGGCAGTGAGGAGGAGGTCCAGAGGATATGCTGGCAGGCGGCCATCTTTAAAGTCGGCGACGACTGTAGACAGGTACCTCCCTCTTCAACACCAAAAATCACTTTTTTTTCACTATGAAACCTCTGTCTTCCACAAAGATGAGTTTCCGTCTCCCTCTAGCCCCATCTCTGTCTTTCATGTAAATGTTGTATTTCAAACAAATGGTAAGCTGGTTGGCATTTTGTGATATGTGTGTGTGTACCATGGTGTTGGTATAGTTGGATTATGGGGCAAATTATCTAGTAGCCTTCTAAGGTCCCTGATCTAGATAGGGTCTCAAAATAGAGTTTAAAGTATATCTCTCTCTCTCTTTCTCTCTCTCTCTCTCTCTCTCTCTCTCTCTCTCTCTCTCTCTCTCTCTGTAGGATATGCTAGCCCTGCAGATCATTGGCCTCTTTAAGAACATCTTCCAGCTGGTGGGTCTGGACCTGTATGTCTTCCCCTACCGAGTGGTTGCCACGGCACCAGGGGTGAGCATACCAAACTCAAGTTCACACAAAACGACAGTGATGTCTTCTTTGACCTATCACAAACTGACATGACAGACCCTGCTTTTATTTGTTTTTAACTCCATTACAGCAGCTAGAGCTAGTCATGAGCCTTATTGTTTTGTTTATGACCATATCCCACAATCCTTTGAAAATGACTGTGTGTCATTGAATGAATGAATGATTCAGTGCGGCGTCATTGAGTGCATCCCAGACTGCAAGTCGCGTGACCAGCTGGGCCGTCAGACGGACTTCGGCATGTACGACTACTTTAGGAACCAGTACGGAGATGAGTCCACTCTGGCCTTTCAGAAGGTGAGATGGGAGTGTGTGTGTGTGTGTGTGTGTGTGTGTGTGTGTGTGTGTGTGTGTGTGAGAGAGAGAGAGAGAGAGAGAGAGATGAGGAGAGAGAGAGGAGAGAAAGAAAGGACTTGGACAAAAGAGTGAGAGAAGTTGTTGGTACAATAAGATCAGCAGAGGGAATATTATATCTCATGTCTAGATGATATTTCGCTTTAGCTGCCTATTATATGTGAAATAACTGTATGTCATGCTAATTATATGTGAAATAACTGTATGTCATGCCTATTATATGTGAATAACTGTATGTCATGCCTATTATATGTGAATAACTGTATGTCATGCCTATTATATGTGAAATGCTGTATGTCACCTCTCTCTCTCTCTCTCTCTCTCAGGCGAGGTATAACTTCATCCGCAGTATGGCTGCCTACAGTCTTCTACTCTTCCTGCTCCAGATTAAAGACAGACACAACGGCAACATCATGCTGGATAGCCAGGGACACCTCATCCACATAGGTCAGCTACACACACACACACAAACACACGCATGCATATTCACACATTGCAACGTCATGTTTGAGTCAAGAACACTTCATTCACATAGATCATCTTCTCAGCATCAGCTTCTCCTTCTCTCTCTCTCTCTCTCTCTTTCTCTCTCTCTCTCTCTGTCCCTCAGTCATTCACTCACTCACACAGACACTCGCACACACATTCCCACACTTACATCAAGAAGTTGCCATCAGGTTGTACAGCTACTTGAGTGTGTGTGTGTGTGTGTGTGTGTGTGTGTGTGTGTGTGTGTGTGTGTGTGTCCACTGCAGACTTTGGCTTCATGTTTGAGAGTTCTCCGGGCGGAAACCTTGGCTGGGAGCCAGACATCAAGCTCACGGACGAGATGGTCATGATCATGGGGGGAAAGATGGAGGCCACGCCCTTCAAATGGTTCATGGAGATGTGTGTGCGCGGATACCTGGCCGTCAGGTGTGTGTGTCTCTGTGTGCGTGGATACTTGGCCATCAGGTGTGTGTGTGTGTGTGTGCCTCTGTGTCATGTTTCTTGAATTTCCCCTGGGGATCAATAAAGTATCTATCTATCTATCTATCTATGTGTGTGTGTGTGAAGCCATCTCAATGAACCATCCTTAAGATTTTTGTTTATATGTTTGTTTGTTTATTATTTATTTATTGTCAAAATACATTTGCACATTCTATGTGTGATGTTATGTCAGAGAAAGGACCATATGCTGTGTAGTAGTAAACATTAGTAGAACTCATGACATGCTAACAGTAAAATATAAACTTATAGACCTGAAAATTTGGTTTGGAGACGGCAGACGTGGGTGCGTCATTTTACTGGTTAAAGTTATGCATGCTACACCCTCTGTTGAAGAGGATGGAATCTCTCCGCATGAGTCTAATGCTGTAAGACTGTGTGTGTGCGTGTGTGTGTGTGTGTGTGTATCTGGTCTCTGAATTTGTAGGCCGTATATGGATGCTGTTGTTGCCCTGGTAACATTGATGTTGGACACGGGTTTGCCATGTTTCCGTGGACAGACAATCAGATTGCTCAAGTGAGTTACATGAGGCAGTTACTAAAGGCAGTTTTCATATGAATGACTTATTAAATGAATATTTATTATTATTATGAATATGAATATTTAAGGTTTGTGTGTGTGTGTGTGTGTGTGTGTGTGTTCATGTGTTCATGTGTGTGTTCATCTGTTCAGGCAGCGTTTTAGTCCCAGCATGAGTGAGAAAGATGCAGCAGCCTACATCATCAAAGTCATTCAGAACTGCTTCCTGAGCAGCAGGTAAGACAGATAGAGACATATACACACACACACACACACATACACACAGACACACGCGCGCACACGCACACACACACACCTTTGACTTAAATGTCTTCTTACATATACACATACACATCTGTCATAGAGGGATAATGACAAGTTTTGAACTATATCTCCTTTTGTCTTTCAGGAGCAAGACATACGACATGATCCAGTACTACCAAAACCAGATCCCATACTAGGACATGTGCCTGTTCTCATGCGTGTGTGTGTGTGTGTGTGTGTGTGTGTGTGTGTGTGTGCGCGCTTGTGTTCTGGTGTGCGCGCGTGTGTGTGGTAACTGCCTGCTGTGCTCTCTCATACTAGTGAATGGCCCACTCTTCTCTGTTACCTTTGTTCTCTGTACACCTCATAGATCAGGCTGCTGAAGGAGTTTATTATCTTGAAGAAAAAACTTCAAATCCCAACTGCTACCATCAACAATAATATGAGTAAATAATTAATAACTATAACTATGTTTCACTGATAAGAACCTAGTGTATTTGGTGTAAGATAAAAACAAACAACAGTGTAGGCCTGCTTCACATCAGCTACAATGATAAATGAATACTCCCACATAGTATGGGAGTCAGTGTCAATGAGGATGGCCTTAGACAAAACCTTTAACCAGATATGTGAGAAAACCTTTAACCGGATATGTGAGGCAAATAAAAAATCTAGTCACAGGTGTTGCTCCTGCAGCTCACAAACATGCTTTTAGCGAAGATGCACAAGAGGGCGCTGTACCTCTCTTTAACAGCACAATGTGTACAACACTCCAATTATAACTAGCCTACAGTACAAAACAAACTTACGTTAGTTACGGTAAGCTTACTAACTAAACATGTGCATTACTGATTTGAAAAATAATAAGGCTTATGATTTAGCTAAATGTAATCAGTTTGACAGACCAGAAACTGAGGAGATGTTTTAACCACATTCAGTGAAAGATGTTTTATGGACTTCATACATCTAAAAGCACAGAGGAAAGTGACACTGTTCATTTCTATGGTTATCTGTTGAGCTAGTGTCGGCAGTGTGCACATTGCTTCCTGGGATATGTAGTTCCCTGAGAAATGCCCTTGAATGCTTCCAAATTAATAGAAGAAAAATGTCAGGTTTACTGGAAACACCTACAACAGCCTGTTCCTGGTTTACACTGTTCATGCTTGCATGGCAAGCAGGAGGATTGTAGAGCACATTTTCTTATATTTTACCATCAGCATTCTTATTGAGTAAATCTCTATGATGTCAGCACAACATCTCTCCACTGTATTTGTACCAGCATCTGATTGAACTGTTGTGACCAATAACTGTTGATTATGTTGAATGACATGGGATCAAAGTTACTGATTGGGTAGGGCAGGTGTCAGCTCTTAAAATGGCAGATTGGTCAGTTGTCCTCTGAATATTTGAAATCTGGTGCAGATATTTTTTGATTAATGAGAACGCTTTGTTGTGAGCAGATGACATTGGAGATACCCTTTGATATTGAAATTCATGGTCCTCCATAATAACATCTGATGTTTACTTCTAGCATAGAGTATAGAACACTTTATAGCATAGAATGCTCTGTACTCTTGGGTTCTAGATTAAAAGCTCCTCACAGTGAGAAATATTCCACTGCAAGTTTGAGTGGTGTCACGTTCACAAAGCCCAGGTGGACTGTGCTTTCTGTCTTAGAGTATAAGGACTGTTAATAGTGTGTTTGTATGTGCGGCTGTGTGTGTTTGCTGTGTGTGTGTGTGCGTGTGATTTATATAGTAGGAGTTGGCTACTCTTTGCTAAACTGATTTTCAGACCTTGCATCCTTATCTTGCATCACCTTTTCTATCCTCAAGTCTTTTTGAAATGTGTATGATGTTTGTGATATTTAATCAAATAAATTATGAACTGAATCATCTGATTGTTTTCCTATTCATTGCTGATAACTATTTTTAGTCAGATCAGATCTCACCCTGGTTTTGCTGTTTATCCAATGATGTTGTAGACCTACAGTAGTGTGCATTATATACATTGTACTGTAGGCTACTCCCATGTTGTTGCTACAATTGAAAACCTGTATCTCAGGTTGTATAGGAAGGAAGGTTAACTGAACAACTGTGCAGGGGGAAAGTAATACCCGGCAGCATGACGTGTTGGGTACCCAACACTAAAAGATTCACGATTCAAAATTAGACTACTTTATTATATCTCATTAAACTTGTATAAGAGAGTAAAACCCTTGGGTTTTTGGCTCCTCTACATTACGTCAATAATTAATAATAAGCTAATCATTTTGGGTAAGTCCTTTGTGTGATAGTGATCATAAGACAGACAGACAGACAGAAGACACGCATTCATAAACCTACAATGCTGTTTGCCAGATAGCAGCAGCTGAAAAAGTCTGTCCTTATTTATTTGGGCTTCACTTAATGCATCGTCTGTTTTACAATCATGGTTGGAGGGCAGATCACATCCACAGATACCCTGAGCTGTATGCACGACCCTCTGCAGCACAGTGT
The DNA here is from genome assembly GCF_018492685.1 of Alosa sapidissima. Classification (NCBI taxonomy): domain Eukaryota; kingdom Metazoa; phylum Chordata; class Actinopteri; order Clupeiformes; family Clupeidae; genus Alosa; species Alosa sapidissima. The sequence goes on along the minus strand of NC_055964.1, from coordinate 29,678,044 downwards.
ATTTGATGGCTGTTCTGCTCTCATGCCTTTTAAGTATAAGCATATATACTCTTTTGATCCCGTGAGGGAAATTTGGTCTCTGCATTTATCCGAATCTGTGAATTAGTGAAACACACTGCACACAGTGAACACAGTGAGGTGAAGCACACACTAATCCCAGCGCAGTGAGCTGCCTGCAACAACAGCGGCGCTCGGGGGGCAGTAAGGGGTTCGGTGCCTTGCTGAAGGACACTTCAGCTGTGGCCTACTGGTCGGGGTTCAAACCGGCAACCCTCCGGTTACAAGTCCAAGTAAATTCTTCAGAAAGCCATCAACCTGTTTTATGGTCCTCTTTTTTCATGAATTATTCATTATCCGAGACAACAATTTTAACCATGTAGATTAATTTCAAGCATTTTCTCTAGTCTGAGCATGGCATTGAATTCCCTATATGTGAAAACCTATAAAAGCACATTACATTCAGGTTTTTACCTTGTACAGTCCAAAAGATAAGTGATTAATTAGATTTTGACCTGGCAGCGGCAGCCAAATTGGATTTCTCCATTTTGAGGCATTATGAGACATTTTTGAGCCTGGCATACAGAAGATTTGAATTCAGCACCCTTCAAAACCCCTAAAAATGTTGTATGCCAAAAATGAACATGATATGCCTTCAGGGTTAATTTCTTTTAAAAATTGACCAACACTATCTCAGTCCACAATCCTGAAACACGCTTCCCAGTGACATGGACTGATGTGGAGTGAGTTGTGAAGGTGGGAAAACAGGCCAAAGATGGGTGTGGATGAGGTAAAGGTATTGTTTGTATTTTATAACCACTCTCAACCTGGAGTGTCGGCCAGAACACTGTTTAAGGCCAGGGTGTGTAGAGAAGCACACTTTTACATTTTGAAAGGTTGAAATCAAAACACATCAAAATGAAACAATAATAATTAGAAAAAACAATGATTAATTCAATGATGTATATATTTCAGGCCAGTCATTTCTAACCAAAGCCTCAACAAGTTGGGTAAGTATGGAACATAATAAGTGTAGTGTATACATGTTGGCAAACATTACTCCCACCATTGCCCCCCCACTTTCACAGTCACTTTGGCCCTATAAAAGCAGCCACAGATGTGGTCCGCAGTCATTACCACAGGTTCACGACACCTGAGGATGGAAGCATTAATGGATTGGCTGAGAGCCTCAGCACCTGGATTGGTTGAAAGCCTCAGAAATGCTGAACAAACCATGAAGACCATTCATTCATTGAATATGCTTACACTGCTTATAAGTGTATCTGTTATGCAAAGGAAGTTATAAACCATTTTAGAAGTGGCACACCTACAACAGCATCCAGGGCTTACAACAACCTCAGCCTGTCTAATTTCCTATCTGGGAATACCCAATACTACACCGATTATTACTCACAATGCCCAGCAGCACAACGCACTGGATGCCCAATACCACACCGATTATTATTCATAATGCTCAATGGCAGGGCTGAACCGGTCAGGAGGTTAGACCGGGATGGAGATGGCCCGGTGGAGTCCCCTATTCTATCTCAATAAACTTGAATAAATCACTTGGGCTTTGGCTCCTCATTATTAAAGTAATAATTAATAACAGGCTAATGTTGTGTTGTGCAAGTCCTTAGTGAGAGTATAAATAAGTTTGTATGTGTGTGTGACAACACACTGGGACGGAATGGATGTTTATACAACAGTGCAACAGTGCAAGAGTAAGGTCTAGAGACCAGCATAAATAATATGGACAAATAGGAGAGTAAAGTATAATGTAGACAAGGTAGAGTAAAAAACTATTTCAGTGCAAGAACAGGTTGAAGTAATAGGGTTATAGCCATTCATTCATTCAGTATTGTAGCAAAAGCCTGACCGCAGCCATTGATCATGTGTGCTAATATAGCATGAAAAACAGTGTAGCAGTAAAACAATAGAAAAATATTAGGCTGTGTACATTAGTAAAACAGTAGTAAAACAGTAGTAAAAAGGTAGTAAAGCAGTAGTGGGCAGTCAGTACTCAAACATGGAGAGGGTGGAGAGGCAGACAGACTAAGCAGAGAAGTCTATCTCTCCTCCTTATTGTAAATGTTTAAATCTGTTTCAAGGTTTAATGTGTGTCATAATGGGGCTATATGTGAGGGTTGCTGGTTTTGTGTTGCGAGAGAGTGTGAGAGTGATGCCCAGGGGCGCCTGCTGGAATGAGTGTCATGATAAGCACACCCATCTACCGAAACTTGCTGGTTTGCGATTGCTGCAATGCTTGTCCGCATTGGCTGACTGTGTTAATCCGAGGTATGGTTGTAACAGCAGGACTGGGAGGGCTGAGACACGCCAGTGCGGAGGACAAGCCGAACTGAGGGTTGCTGCATGTGGACTTTAGACTGGCGTAGTCATATTGCCTTTGGTGTTTGTACATGTACAGTATACTGTTTTCTGCGGTTGAAGAATTGACGGCGCTGGAGCGTCTTTGCTGTGGTTTACGAGCTGAGACGCAAATTCAATCTAGCCTAAAGGGACGTGAGAGTTTTGAGTAAGTGACTGGGGCTGACTACTCAACTGATTTGAGTTTGAATTTGAAAATGATCACCTGTTTACTCCCCTTCCTTTGCTTAATTTGCCGTTTTTATTTGTGCTCGGAGACACAACTCTTGTGGTGTAATAGCAACACATCCAGCCCCTGGGTGGAAGATTCCAGGTGCAAATCCTGGCAAGAGTGTGACATTCCCAGTACACAATCAGAACACAAAATTATTTTAATATAAGACCTACATTTAGTAAAATACTATAAATATTTGGTATGCCTACTCTTTAATAGTATACCTTCCACTAACGATGCAGGTTACTGCATATATACAGAAATATGGTTCATTTACTCCATCTTAACATTTTGGAGAGGGGCTGATCACATCACAGTCGAGGTGTTGCCAATGCTGATGTGTGTTGCAAAGTGAAAGCGCACTAATTTCCGCACTGGTGTCCACAGGTCTTGAAAGCATGAATGCGTCAATACGCCCGTTTGCGTCGGCCTTACATCTGACGTTCCACTTGTACAGCACAACCTTTTTGGAACAATCAAGGGATACGTACACCGGCGCCGACATTAGTGCGTTGCACTTCGCGCCCGATATTTCTTTAATTTTATTCCATTGTTCTCAATAAAACTCCGCACAATAGCATCGCACTCTGCCACAGCCACCGTGTCAATTACGATTCAGTTCCATTTTGTCTGATCCGCTCCACAAAATGCATTGTTCATTCAGGGGTTGCCAGTTAAAAACTTCGGCGATGATGTGCGTGGCAACTAAGTGACCGGCGCACTCATGTCGGTACAGGTGTCCACAGCGCTTCAGAGGCTGACTAGGGCGAAGTGGAATTGTCGTGGTCTGCTAGTGTGGCTCTCCACTCTACTTCATTCACTGTTCACTCTCCTCCTCCTAGTCTGCAGCCACATCCCTCTCGCTGGAGTCGACAGGTGTGTGCTGAGTATATGACAAACATATCAGATCACCCAGAGGCTTTCTTAGAAGGAAGTGCACAAGCTTTTTCAAATGTCAAATTCTTGATCATAAAACTTTTATAAAGCTGTGCATCAGCCATCAGCTTTATAGCAAATACAGCAGGCCAAATTCAGCAAATAGGCCTGCGGTAAACTCTGCGGTATTCCGGCCGATATTACCGCAGATTTTCAAAATCTGTATATTTTGCAGATTTTGAAAATCTGCGGTAATTTAAAATCTGCGGTAATATCGCCCGGAATACCGCAGAGTTTGCTATAAAGCTGATGGCTGGTCTCAAAACTAACATCACATTCTATCATCATGATTACTCTCTGGAACTTTTGTCGCATGGTTATTGTTGCATGTAACATCTTATACGGCGTACAACGATCAGTAATTTTACTCCATCTTAACATCTCGAGGAGGGGCTGATCACGTCACAGACGAATTGTTGCCATATACTCAGCACACAGCTGTCAACTCCAGCAAGAGGGATCTGGCTTCAGACTAGGAAGAGGAGTGAACAGTGAATGAAACAGATTAAAAGATCTTGCCTGAGCAGAACATAAATACCACTAAGGGCATTAAAATAATGATAAGTTAAGGTGATTGAGTGCTGTATTTCAGTGTTTTACTTCTTTGTGTATATATTTTAAAAAATACGCTGTTAGATAGATAGAGGAGGAGGGGCTTTTTTCAGGTCAGAGCAACTGCCCCTCAAAATTCGTACTGTTTGTATTTTATAACCACTCTCAACCTGTGTCGGCCAGAGCACTGTTTAAGGCCAGCCAGGATGTGTAGAGAAGCACACTTTTACATTTTGAAAGGTTGAAATTAAACAATGATTAATTCAATGATGTATATAATTCAGGCCAGTCATTGGTCAAGTCACAGACTTTTGCCACTCCCACCTGCCCTCCCACTTTCACAGTCACTTTTGCTCTATAAAAGCAGCCACAGATGTGGTCCGCAGTCATTACACAGGTTCACATCACCTGAGGATGGAAGCATTAATGGATTGGCTGAGAGCCTCAGCACCTGGATTGGTTGAAAGCCTCAGCAATGGTGTACAAACCATGAAGACCATCATCAAGTTCATTGAATATGCTTACACTGCTTATAAGTGTATCTGTTATGCAAAGGAAGTCATAAACCATTTTAGAAGTGGCACACCTACAACAGCATCCAGGGCTTACAGCAACTTCAATGTGGAGGAGGTGTAGCTTTGACATTGTTAATGTCTAATTTCCTATCTGGGAATACCCAATACTACACCGATTATTACTCACAATGCCCAGCAGCATGATGCGCTGGATGCCCAATACGACAACGATTATTATTCACAATTTCTTGAGGTATACCCGCATTACCGCTAGGGCGCAGCCAGCGGTCATTTCTTGCTTTCCGACCACGGAAAACATCCATACCGTCCCAGCCCTAGCGGTAATGCCGACACTGCCAGCCCTACCTCCCACTCTCACAGTCACTTTGGCCCTATAAAAGCAGCCACAGATGTGGTCCGCAGTCATTACACAGGTTCACGACACCTGAGGATGGAAGCATTAATGGATTGGCTGAGAGCCACAGCACCTGGATTGGTTGAAAGCCTCAGAAATGCTTAACAAACCATGAAGACCATTATCAAGTTCACTGAATATGCTTATAATGATTATAATGCATATACGTCAATCTGTTATGCAGAGGAAGTCATAAACCATTTTAAAAGTGGCAGACCTATAACAGAATCTAGGGCTTACAACAACATCAGTCTGGAGGTGTAGCTTCGACATTGTTAATGTTTAATTTCCTATCTGGGAATGCCCAATACAACAACGATTATTATTCACAATGCCCATCAGCAGCACAACGCACTTGATGCCCAATACCGCACCGATTATTATTCACAATGCCCAGCAGCAGGATGCACTGGATGCCCAGTAGCACACCGATTATTATTCACAATGCTCAATAGCAGGGCGGACCAGCTGAACCGAGATGGAGGTGGCCTGGTGGTGGAGGTGGCCTGGTGGAGTCCCCCTAATTTTAAATTAGGCTACTTTATTCTATCTCATTAAACTTGAATAAATCACTTGGGCTTTGGCTCCTCATTATTAAAGTAGTAATTAATAATAGGCTTATCATTTTGTGTAAATCCTTAATGAGAGTATAAATCAGTTTGTGTGTGTGTGACAACACACTGGGACGGTATGGATGTTTCCTTACCGCTGTCGGAAAGCAAGAAATTACCGCGGGCTGGGCCCTTGCGGTAATGCCGCAAGAAATTAATGCGGTAGGGAGTAATGGATTATGAATGTTGTGCCGCCATCAGCCATCACAGCCAATTAAACTTTGTGGACTGTAGCCTGTTTGTACTAAAGGATTTCAAAGCGTAAAATATTCCACTCTACTTCATTCACTGTTCACTCTCCTCCTCCTAGTCTGCAGCCATATCCCTCTCGCTGGAGTCGACAGGTGTGTGCTGAGTATACATATCAGACATATCAGATCACCCAGGGGTTTTTTCAAAGCCTTAGAAGGAGCACAAGCTTTTTCAAGGTGCACAAGCTCTTTCAAATGTCAAATTCTTGATCATAAAACTCTGCGGAGTTTGCTATAAAGCCGTGCATCAGCCATCAGCTTTATAGCAAATACACCAGGCCAAAGTCCGAAAACATAAAACTCCGCGGAGTTTGCTATAAAGCTGTGCATCAGCAATCAGCTTTATAGCAAATGCAGCAGGCCAAATTCCGCAAATAGGACTGCGGTAAACTCTGCGGTTTTCCGAGCGAAATAATGCGGTTTTCCGCTGCGGCATTTGCTGCTGCGGCAATTGGCAATTTCGCCCGGAATACCGCAGAGATTGCTATAAAGCTGATGGCTGATCTCAAAACTAACATCACATTCTATCATCATGATTACTCTCTGGAACTTTTGTCGCATGGCTATTGCTGCATGTAACATCTTATACGGCGTACATCGATCAGTAATTATATACGCAACGATAAATCATCGGAATTCTCACAAAATGACGCCACAATTTACTCCGGGGGACGAAACACCTATCAATCCCGAAACTTCAGCATTGGATGTCATCACGGAATTGGAGATCTTTTTCTGGGCACGTGTAATTGTCACATTTGCAGATGTACTGCGGGACATATATACCCAAATATGGTTAATTTACTCCATCTTAACACCTCGAGGAGGGGCTGATCACGTCACAGCCGAATTGTTGCCATATACTCAGCACACACCTGTCAACTCCAACGAGAGGGATCTGGCTTCAGACTAGGAGGAGGAGAGTGAACAGTGAATGAAACAGAGTGGAGCGCCATCCTAGAGCGGAAAACGTCACCTCCACGCCGCCCTGTTCTGCCTCTGATTTCCCGAGGAAGGTTCGGCTCCACAAGTTGGCCTGCGGAATGTCAAAAGTAGACTGGAAGTTGGAAGGAGTACCTATTCCGTTACTCTTTCCAGCTCCTCCTCTCATATGACAGAAACACATATTAGATGTTAAGAGTTTCTTAAAATAATAATAATTATTATTATTTCCTTTCTTTCTTTATTTAGCACCAGTACATTTATTCAATGCATCCATACAGTACATTCGCCTACACCACTGACTCTACTGACATATTCAGAGTTGTGACATTGTTTTGTCTGTTATGTTAAACTCTCTAAATAAACTCATTGTTAACCTATTCGCGGTGTTGCGTGTGTCCTTTGCTTTTGTATCGTCCTTGTGAGCCAGGACGTTACAGGTGTAAAGACTAACCTAAAAAAAAAAACAGGAGATATAATGCAGCCCCAGGAAAGCCTTTCCATCTAGTAGCTTACTTTTCGGTAGACTTTTTGCACGCCCTTAACCTATAGCCAACAACGGCGCTGTGAATCGAACATGCGCTCATTCTTCCGCCCCTTTTGAAGCTAGAAATATAAACATTTTAAGAGCGGCTTGTTTTGAAACATGCTAGTGAAAAATAACGTTAAACGGATGACATGGCGTTCCACCCCGTTGCGACATTTGGAGACGTTTGCGCGCCCATAACCTAGGCCTATTGCCTTCAACGGCGCTGTGACGACAATAAAAAAGGCGCACATTATATTTCCCCTTGCGAAAAACATGTAGAAATATAAACGACATCCATCTTAACATCTCGGGGAGGGACTGATAACATCACAGTCGAGGTGTTGCCAATGCTGATGTGTTTTGCAAAGTGAAAGCGCACTAATTTCCGCACTGGTGTCCACAGGTCTTGAAAGCATGAATGCGTCAATACGCCCGTTTGCGTCGGCCTTACATCTGACGTTCCACTTGTACAGCACAACCTTTTTGGAACAATCAAGGGATACGTACACCGGCGCCGACATTAGTGCGTTGCACTTCGCGCCCGATATTTCTTTAATTATATTCCATTGTTCTCAATAGAACTCCGTACAGTAGCATCGCACTCTGCCACAGCCGCTGTGTCAATTACGATTCAGTTCCATTTTGTCTGAGCCGCGCCACAAAAGGCATTGTTCATTCAGGGGTTGCCAGTTAAAAACTTCGGCGATGATGTGCGTGGCAACTAAGCGACCGGCGCACTCATGTCGGTACAGGTGTCCACAGCGCTTCAGAGGCTGACTAGGGCGAAGTGGAATTGTCGTGGTCTGCTAGTGTGGCTCTCCACTCTACTTCATTCACTGTTCACTCTCCTCCTCCTAGTCTGCAGCCACATCCCTCTCGCTGGAGTCGACAGGTGTGTGCTGAGTATATGGCAAACATATCAGATCACCCAGAGGCTTTCTTAGAAGGAAGTGCACAAGCTTTTTCAAATGTCAAATTCTTGATCATAAAACTTTTATAAAGCTGTGCATCAGCCATCAGCTTTATAGCAAATACAGCAGGCCAAATTCAGCAAATAGGCCTGCGGTAAACTCTGCGGTATTCCGGCCGATATTACCGCAGATTTTCAAAATCTGTATATTTTGCAGATTTTGAAAATCTGCGGTAATTTAAAATCTGCGGTAATATCGCCCGGAATACCGCAGAGTTTGCTATAAAGCTGATGGCTGGTCTCAAAACTAACATCACATTCTATCATCATGATTACTCTCTGGAACTTTTGTCGCATGGCTATTGCTGCATGTAACATCTTATACGGCGTACAACGATCAGTAATTTTACTCCATCTTAACATCTCGAGGAGGGGCTGATCACGTCACAGACGAATTGTTGCCATATACTCAGCACACAGCTGTCAACTCCAGCAAGAGGGATCTGGCTTCAGACTAGGAAGAGGAGTGAACAGTGAATGAAACAGATTCAAAGATCTTGCCTGAGCAGAACATAAATACCACTAAGGGCATTAAAATAATGATAAATTAAGGTGATTGAGTGCTGTATTTCAGTGTTTTACTTCTTTGTGTATATATTTTAAAAAATACGCTGTTAGATAGATAGAGGAGGGGGGGAGGCCTTTTTCAGGTCAGAGCAACTGCCCCTCAAAATTCGTATTGTTTGTATTTTATAACCACTCTCAACCTGTGTCGGCCAGAGCACTGTTTAAGGCCAGCCAGGATGTGTAGAGAAGCACACTTTTACATTTTGAAAGGTTGAAATTAAACAATGATGAATTCAATGATGTATATAATTCAGGCCAGTCATTGGTCAAGTCACAGACTTTTGCCACTCCCACCTGCCCTCCCACTTTCACAGTCACTTTTGCTCTATAAAAGCAGCCACAGATGTGGTCCGCAGTCATTACACAGGTTCACATCACCTGAGGATGGAAGCATTAATGGATTGGCTGAGAGCCTCAGCACCTGGATTGGTTGAAAGCCTCAGCAATGGTGTACAAACCATGAAGACCATCATCAAGTTCATTGAATATGCTTACACTGCTTATAAGTGTATCTGTTATGCAAAGGAAGTCATAAACCATTTTAGAAGTGGCACACCTACAACAGCATACAGAGCTTACAACAACCTCAATGTGGAGGAGGTGTAGCTTTGACATTGTTAATGTCTAATTTCCTATCTGGGAATACCCACTACTACACCGATTATTACTCACAATGCCCAGCATGATGCGCTGGATGCCCAATACGACAACGATTATTATTCACAATTTCTTGAGGTATACCCGCATTACCGCTAGGGCGCATCCAGCGGTAATTTCTTGCTTTCCGACCACGGAAAACATCCATACCGTCCCAGATCTAGCGGTAATGCCGACACTGCCAGTGGAAGACCTATAACAGAATCTAGGGCTTACAACAACCTCAGTCTGGAGGTGTAGCTTCGACATTGTTAATGTTTAATTTCCTATCTGGGAATGCCCAATACAACAACGATTATTATTCACAATACCCATCAGCAGCACAACGCACTGGATGCCCAATACCACACCGATTATTATTCACAATGCCCAGCAGCAGGATGCACTGGATGCCCAGTAGCACACCGATTATTATTCACAATGCTCAATGGCAGGGCGGACCAGCTGAACCGGGATGGAGGTGGCCTGGTGGTGGAGGTGGCCTGGTGGAGTCCCCCTAATTCAAAATTAGGCTACTTTATTCTATCTCATTAAACTTGAATAAATCACTTGGGCTTTGGCTCCTCATTATTAAAGTAGTAATTAATAATAGGCTTATCATTTTGTGTAAATCCTTAATGAGAGTATAAATCAGTTTGTGTGTGTGTGACAACACACTGGGACGGTATGGATGTTTCCTTGCCGCTGTCGGAAAGCAAGAAATTACCGCGGGCTGGGCCCTTGCGGTAATGCCGCAAGAAATTAACGCGGTAGAGAGTAATGGATTATGAATGTTGTGCCGCCATCAGCCATCACAGCCAATTAAACTTTGTGGACTGTAGCCTGTTTGTACTAAAGGATTTCAAAGCGTAAAATATTAAGTTTATTTATTGCCAACGTGTATGTTTTTCCATTTAGCCTATAGGCTACAATAATAGATTTTGGTGTGGAGGGTTAATAACCATATCGCGTGACAATGTTTCCTGACACATGGCCATGGGATGCTGTCCAACAGGTTTTTAGGTGAGCCTCTTCCAGACCACCAATGCCGATTTACATGATGCAAATGCAAAATTCAAATTGCATTTTGAAGGGCATTACTTCCTTTTAGTAGGAAATGTTTATGGAATTACAGTAACTATAAAAAGTCTTCAGCCCCATGATAAAGTTGACTAAAAAAAGGAATAAAAAAACATCCTTTGGAAATGGATCTTCTATGGAATTGTATAATAGATGTTTTCATGCAAGTGTTGACTGACATGGCTACTGAGATGTGTGAAATGGGTCATTTCTTTTGGAAAGTGATGTGACGTATTTCCCATTGGGAAATTGGAAATAGGGGCCTAATGACTATAATGTCTTTACTTTTATTCATGTGTTGGTATGTGGTCAAATATCCTCTCTATTTATTTATTTTTGTCAAGAATTTTAATTTGACAAAGAAATTTCCGCGGCAGGGAGTTATGGATTATGAATGTTGTGCCGCCATCAGCCATCACAGCCAATTAAACTTTGTGGACTGTAGCCTGGCGTGTAGTCATATTGATTTTGGCCCGAGCTAATTTGCACCTGGACTGACACAACCATATGCCGTTGTACATCTGAGCAACAGAGTTCTTTAGTCATAAAACATTGTGGGTTTTAAGGTCATTCCATATCACATCACCCTGAAGCATCGAATAGTATCGAATCTTTTTTTTTTTTTAAATAAGCCCAGCCACTGAATGTCAACCCTGTCCTGAACTTGTTAAAGCATCTGCTGTCGAACCCATCTCCTTGGAGCATATTCAAAAAGTGGCTAAAATCATTATCCAAAACTGTACAGATTGTTCCAGTTAGGACTGTCTCTGCCTTTTAGATATGTCATTTCTGAGAAAAGTCTTTCTGCGTTGAGGAGAATTCCTCAATTATTGGAGAAACAAGATTTTTATCACTTGTAGTTCTGCACATTGAAGTTGACATAATGTGCAGCTATTCCATGAGGGTACTGCGAAAACGGAGTTTAGTTTACTCCTACAATAGCACATCTAAGTGTTGGTGAAATATTGTAAATGTAAGTTTAAATCTGTTTCAAGGTTTAATGTGTGTCATAATGGGGCTATATGTGAGGGTTGCTGGTTTTGTGTTGCGAGAGAGTGTGAGAGTGATGCCCAGGGGCGCCTGCTGGAATGAGTGTCATGATAAGCACACCCATCTACCGAAACTTGCTGGTTTGCGATTGCTGCAATGCTTGTCCGCATTGGCTGACTGTGTTAATCCGAGGTATGGTTGTAACAGCAGGACTGGGAGGGCTGAGACACGCCAGTGCGGAGGACAAGCCGAACTGAGGGTTGCTGCATGTGGACTTTAGACTGGCGTAGTCATATTGCCTTTGGTGTTTGTACATGTACAGTATACTGTTTTCTGCGGTTGAAGAATTGACGGCGCTGGAGCGTCTTTGCTGTGGTTTACGAGCTGAGACGCAAATTCAATCTAGCCTAAAGGGACGTGAGAGTTTTGAGTAAGTGACTGGGGCTGACTACTCAACTGATTTGAGTTTGAATTTGAAAATGATCACCTGTTTACTCCCCTTCCTTTGCTTAATTTGCCGTTTTTATTTGTGCTCGGAGACACAACTCTTGTGGTGTAATAGCAACACATCCAGCCCCTGGGTGGAAGATTCCAGGTGCAAATCCTGGCAAGAGTGTGACATTCCCAGTACACAATCAGAACACAAAATTATTTTAATATAAGACCTACATTTAGTAAAATACTATAAATATTTGGGGCTGATCACATCACAGTCGAGGTGTTGCCAATGCTGATGTGTGTTGCAAAGTGAAAGCGCACTAATTTCCGCACTGGTGTCCACAGGTCTTGAAAGCATGAATGCGTCAATACGCCCGTTTGCGTCGGCCTTACATCTGACGTTCCACTTGTACAGCACAACCTTTTTGGAACAATCAAGGGATACGTACACCGGCGCCGACATTAGTGCGTTGCACTTCGCGCCCGATATTTCTTTAATTGTATTCCATTTTTCTCAATAGAACTCCGTACAGTAGCATCGCACTCTGCCACAGCCGCCGTGGCAATTACGATTCAGTTCCATTTTGTCTGAGCCGCGCCACAAAAGGCATTGTTCATTCAGGGGTTGCCAGTTAAAAACTTCGGCGATGATGTGCGTGGCAACTAAGTGACCGGCGCACTCATGACAGGTGTCCACAGCGCTTCAGAGGCTGAGTAGGGCGAAGTGGAATTGTCGTGGTCTGCTAGTGTGGCTCTCCACTCTACTTCATTCACTGTTCACTCTCCTCCTCCTAGTCTGCAGCCACATCCCTCTCGCTGGAGTCGACAGGTGTGTGCTGAGTATATGGCAAACATATCAGATCACCCAGGGTTTTTTTCAAAGCCTTAGAAGGAAGTGCACAAGCCTTTTCAAATGTCAAATTCTTGATCATAAAACTCTGCGGAGTTTGCTATAAAGCCGTGCATCAGCCATCAGCTTTATAGCAAATACAGCAGGACAAAGTCCGAAAACATAAAACTCCGCGGAGTTTGCTATAAAGCTGTGCATCAGCAATCAGCTTTATAGCAAATGCAGCAGGCCAAATTCCGCAAATAGGACTGCGGTAAACTCTGCGGTTTTCCGAGCGAAATTACCATTTGCTGCTGCGGAAAATGGTAATTTCGCCCGGAATACCGCAGAGATTGCTATAAAGCTGATGGCTGATCTCAAAACTAACATCACATTCTATCATCATGATTACTCTCTGGAACTTTTGTCGCATGGCTATTGCTGCATGTAACATCTTATACGGCGTACATCGATCAGTAATTATATACGCAACGATACATCATCTGAATTCTCACACAATGACGCCACAATTTACTCCGGGGGACGAAACAGCTATCAATCCCGAAACTTCAGCATTGGATGTCCTCACGGAATTGGATATCTTTTTCTGGGCACGTGTAATTGTCACATTTGCAGATGTACTGCGGGACATATATACCCAAATATGGTTAATTTACTCCATCTTAACACCTCGAGGAGGGGCTGATCACGTCACAGCCGAATTGTTGCCATATACTCAGCACACACCTGTCAACTCCAACGAGAGGGATCTGGCTTCAGACTAGGAGGAGGAGAGTGAACAGTGAATGAAACAGAGTGGAGCGCCATCCTAGAGCGGAAAACGTCACCTCCACGCCGCCCTGTTCTGCCTCTGATTTCCCGAAGAAGGTTCGGCTCCACAAGTTGGCCTGCGGAATGTCAAAAGTAGACTGGAAGTTGGAAGGAGTACCTATTCCGTTACTCTTTCCAGCTCCTCCTCTCATATGACAGAAACACATATTAGATGTTAAGACTTTCTTAAAATAATAATAATTATTATTATTTCCTTTCTTTCTTTATTTAGCACCAGTACATTTATTCAATGCATCCATACAGTACATTCGCCTACACCACTGACTCTACTGACATATTCAGAGTTGTGACATTGTTTTGTCTGTTATGTTAAACTCTCTAAATAAACTCATTGTTAACCTATTCGCGGTGTTGCGTGTGTCCTTTGCTTTTGTATCGTCCTTGTGAGCCAGGACGTTACAGGTGTAAAGACTAACCTAAAAAAAAAAAAAACAGGAGATATAATGCAGCCACAGGAAAGCCTTTCCATCTAGTAGGTTACTTTTCGGTAGACTTTTTGCACGCCCTTAACCTGTAGCCAACAACGGTTTTGCAAAGTGAAAGCGCACTAATTTCCGCACTGGAGTCGCTGGAGTCAACAGGTGTGTGCTGAGTATATGGCAAACATATCAGATCACCCAGAGGCTTATTCAGAGCCTCAGAAGGAAGTGCACACGCTTCTTCAAATTAAACATCTTGAAAAAAATACAGAGGATATTCGACCACATCCCAACACATGACTAAAAATAAAGATATTGTAGCGTTTCCCCAAGAGCCAGAGTTTCATGAACTGGTTTATTGTCACCGAAGCACACAATGCAGCATATAACACACAGCGGCCCGTGTCAGGCCCAAAACTCAAAGAGGCAGAACTTCCTCGAACCGTAGCCTATATTCCCCGGGGGTCCCGCCCCCCTCTCGCCAGGCTGCCAACCATGAGCGTGCCCGGGGTTATGCATAGCACGGGCACTCCCTGATTGACAGCCGGTCGCTACAATATTATAGTCATTATATACAGTGCCTATAAAAAGTCTTCAGCCCCATGCTAAAGGCTAAAGTTCACTAAAAAGAGGAATACAAAAAAGAATCTTTTGGAAATAGATCTTAATGCCTTAATCAAAAAAATGATGAAAAATCCAACCTTTAAGGACACCAAAGTGCGCGCAAAAATAAAACTCCGCACAGTATCGCACTCTGCCACAGCCGCCGTGTCACGACAACGATTATTATTCACAATGCCCAGCAGCACAACGCACTGGATGCCCAAATACCACACCGATTATTATTCACAATGCCAAGCAGCACGATGCGTTGGATGCCCAAAACAACGACAATTATGAATCACAATGCCCAGCTGGATGCCCAATACCACACCGATTATTATTCACAATGCTCAGTGGCAGGGTGGACCGGCTGAACCGGTCAGGAGGTAGGACCAGGATGGAGATGGCCTGGTGGAGTCCCCGAAATTCAAAATTAGGCTACTTTATTCTATGTCATGAAACGTGTATAAGAGAATACATCACTTGGATTTTGGCTCCTCATTTTTATAGCAGTAATTAATAATAGGCTAATAATTTTGTTTAAGTCCTTAATGAGTGTATAAATAAGTTTGTGTGTGTGTGACAACATCTATATTTTCATTATAATTATGATATTATATGAGGGATAATGACATCAAGACGTGACTGTGGTGAGAGAGTTGATAACTTTAGCATAAATCACTGCCTCCTGAAAAAGAAATAAAACTATCCAGACTATAAATAAAAAAACGATATGCTCCACTGCACTGGTCACACCTGAAAACTTGTTTAAACAGCTTCTCACATGTTTGGCCATGTGAAGGAAGTTGGATGTCATACCTTTTGCCATTTGTCAGGAAACATTGTTACGTGATAAAACATTGGCAATAAATAAACGTATGTTTTTTCGCTTTGCAATGCTTTAGTGAAAACAATGTAATACCAAGACGAACAACACATTTGCCCATTTTCACAGTAATTAGAGTGAAAATTACTCTTGTGTCAGCTTGAAAAGATTTGGTCAAGATTCTTCATCTTTCCATACAGGCTTCCTCTGTGTGGATAATGGCTGAAGCTGAGAACTACAATATAGTTAGATTGATAAAGTGTTTCTTTAAAAAAAAAAAAGTTGTGTTTTTTATAATAGTAGGCTATAATGAGTTGTGTGTTAATAAGATTAGGTGTGCATTTTCATAAAGGCTTAAAGATCATAACATATCAGATCACCCAGAGGCTTTTTCACAACCTTGTAGGAGGAAGTGCACAAGCAAAGTTTCAAACATCACACTAGTCAGGTCAGTCAAGATTTGCATGAAAAGAAAGCATGTTGGAAGCAAATGTGCATGGCAGGTGAAATCAGTTCCTACTGCTCTATGTACAAATTGCTGTAATATGTACAAATTGCATGTTGCAGCGCTTCATGGAGAAATGGCGGAATGTTTATTTATGTTTTCTTTTTAATACTGTTTTTTCCCAATTTTGTGTGTCCCTTTATCTAATGCCATTGATGGTTGAATAAATTACAAACAATTATAATCATATGGACCTAAATGTGTGCATTGGTATAGAAAAGAAGTCCAGGTATTGTGGCCAAAGCCTAGCAAATATTCAAAAACTTTTGTGTGCAACATTTACCTGTCTTGTCTGCCTTCTGACTATGCCTTTGTGTGGCTAGATAACTAGATGAGTCGGTTTTTGCTCCTTTCCTCACCCCATGCCACCTTCTAGCCATGCCCAACTGGCAATGAAGTGAATACTGTCAAACTGACACGGTCAAAAGTCTTGTCACCCTTCACAAAAAAAAGTGTATTTTGCACTGATGTGCACACTTTTCATTGTTAAAATCCAGTGCTAAGGTTATGGGTAGTCAGACGTCAGCTGTGGTAGCATCCCTGAGAAATATCAGTCCATGGACAATAGACTCAAGTTTACTCACTTTACATTTATATTGGTTTCTATGTGGACAGTATGATGTTTTCTCCAAGGATTTCCAGATATTTGAATGACTGTACCTACCCCTTTATATACAGCTGATTATCAGTGCCAGGGGAAGCAAACTAGGCCTAGAGCATCACCTGGCTATGGCCATGCTTCACTTTAAACATGGTGCCCCTTTCATGGTATTCTTCATTCTTCATCCTCCAGACATAACCACTGGTCAGGAGGCCCAAAAAGTTCTAGTTTTGTTCCGTTGATCCATATAATTAACTGCCAAATTGTCACTCGTTGTCACGTTATATGGTTTTGATTCAGTATTCTGTTTTGTTCATGCTTATAGAACAGTAGTATGTTTGGATGAGTGAATGAAATGAGCGTGGGTTTGTTTTCATTTTGCAAATAATGATTAAAATAGACTAGATGTTAATGGTTATCCATTGTGTGGTTTTTAAAGGGAAGGAGGAAAAAAGGCAATGGGAGGAAATAACTAGGGGAGATTATGAGTGTAGTGATTTTGTGTTTGCTCAGTGAGTATTTGAGTGAACAACATACCAAAAGAAAGAGTGCAGATATAAAACATGAATGATAACTGCCATGGCTGGTATGCAAGAAGCAACACAACTGAGGGGGCAAATCCTCATGAGAAATGCCATGCAGAGGAGGTGGAGGGAGAGGTGGAATAACATTGTATAGGCTGTGGTCATACTAAAGCATTGCTGTTTGCTCAAGACGGGGAGAAACTGATTTAACGATGTGCACAAGTGATAAGAGGATATGGAGTTTGAACAAACTGTTTTGAAAATTCCAATGCTGATCTGAGAATTACACCAAAGCAACTGAAAAAAAAACTGTATTTAAAACATTTGCAAGTTCTAATACTTAGATTAACAATGTCTGTAAAATTACTGAGTGAAATTACTTGAGTTTAAGGTTATTCGGCAGGCTAATTCAAGCATTTATGCGACTCAATCTGAGCTTGAGTAACAGACATGAGGCGCCGACTAGACACCACCTCCTCAGCTCCCCCTGCTGGAGAAGAAGAGTTTACCTGAACACTAGCCATCCTTTTCCCAATCTCCTGCTGGTGAAAAAAAGGAGGTTATATCTGAAAGCCCTTAGAGATTGTTTACTGGGCAGCATATAATGCCCGTCTCTGGGGCGCTGACAGACAACCAAATTTCAAGGCCAGGAGTGTGATTCTCCCTATTACAAGTTTGTTTATCATCAAAATGGCTTTATATTAAGGTCACAAACATGCATTGGGTTCCTTTAAGTTCCTTACTGAATGGAAAGCCCAGAGTGTCTTGTCTTACTGTTAACAGCCCCCCCCGCAACAGTGCTAAGAAACGCACACCCTCTCATATAGTTATTTACTCTTCTCTGGCCAATGTGTGGGTGAAGGGCAAAAAACATGACATCTAATGCTGATGCTGATTCTTTTATATAAGCCAGTTTCAGATTTGTTAAAGAGTACATTTTATTTGTACCAAAATACAGTACAGAATAATGAATTTGTATTTACATAGTAAATATGAATTAAATTGAAACCACCATTTAATTGTTTAACCTAAGTAAGCGAGAACAGACATACAAAAAGAAACATGGATTTACCATTGAATACTCCATTTCACATCCCACAGAAAGAGTTATTAAAACAATTATTAAACAATAACTAACCTGCAATCAAAATTAATTAGTGTAGAACTGAGGATAGTGTGATTAAGAACCAACATGAAACTGGTGTTAAAAGTATAAAATGCTATCAGTGGCCAGCACTGAGAACCAGTAGCATGTTAAAGGCACATAACCACTTGAAACATGATGCTTAACACACCACCCTGTGGACCCCGCTGTGTTCTATTGAGCTACTATCACATGCACGCTGACAGGATGGTACAAACTTCAGTCATAAGAGGATATTTAAAATGTGTTGTATTGAAATGTAATATTAACAGAGGTGCACAACTGTAAACTGATGTTTACATCTTGACAAAATGACAGAGTACTTCACTGACTGTACTGGTCTAGTTACATAATAGATTTAATTTAAACCCATAGAAGGGGTTAACAGAGGACTGTGGACCCACAAATGTGTATGCGCTGGAATAAGGGACAACAGTCGTGTGTTTTCATTGTTTGTTTTTTCATACCTTTTTTGAAACAGAAATATGCTGTCTTACAAAAAAAAAACAGTATCTAGCACCTCTGAGTCATCGTCCTTGAGGAGAGACAGACATGTGCCTGTGGAGTCCCTGATTTCCAGGAAGAGTTTAGCACCAATGGGAGATGCAGGCGGGCCCTCCCTGCTACCGTATGTGAGGTTGTGTTTTTTAGCAAACCACCTGATGAGTTTAGAGGGAACCACTTCAGAAGTACAACAAAGGCAAACACTAAAATTACAAATAAATGTTCACGCATCCACATATGACTGCATGCTTCACTTGGATAAATGCTTCAATGGATTCCTGAGAAGAAGACGATTAAGCTTCGAAGTCCATTGGAACTTTGTGTAAATATTTGTAAAATGTCAAATGTAGCTAAATGGAAATGCTCTACTAATTAGAAAACCTTATTCATTAATCCAAAACTCATGAAACTGAAAAATGACATGGCTAGAAACAGGAGATAAGAGTGGAGTCCCCCCCCCACCCCCAACACACACACAGTAACTCAGGGGAGGTGTGAGCATAGCAGGCACAGATATAATCACTGGACCCAGTGGCTCTGGATCATACTAGCAGCAGAGTCGCCCTAACGCCCACTGCAGCCAAAGAAGTCCTGTCCAACAAGGCGGGGGTACCCCTCCAGAACCCTGCGGTCCACAGGGTCCACCTTCCAGTAGTGTCGTCTGCTGATGAACACGCCATATCCTGCAGAGGCAAATATGTACACCACATAATAGTTAAAGGTGCTTTAAGCGATGTTACGTGGTTTCTAAGCTAAAACATTTTTTGTCACATACAGCAAACACCACCTCACCATCAGCTAGATGCCTCTGTCCAGAATATACTGTAAAAAAATGTGGTCTCTGGGGACAACCCAGCCTCCAAAAACAGCAACAAAAACAACCTGGTCCAATCGGGACCATAAAAACATAACAAATTGTTCAAGCCAATCACCGACGAGATGCACGTTTAGGAGAATTTCAATTGCACGGGAGGGAGGGGGAGGGAGAGTAGCGAGCTAGCACTCTGTTTTGCTTGAATGTCAACAGAAGTGATGTTACTCAACATCATTCAGAGTGCTTAAAGGTGCCATGTGTAAGAATTGAGATAAAAATATCCAAAAAATGAGCTACACACGACAAGAAATAAGGGCGATGATGTCATTAAAAAATGACAAGGTATAGTGCTGCAGAGATATCAACCTGAATTAGCATGCTAAATTACTAGCCACAGCCTGACAGGTGTATACTACAAGCCGTGCAAGTCATTCGTGTATTGCAGTTTGGCTGGCGGTTATGTTGCCGGCATATCGCCTCCCAAGGCCTAAACTGGTATTATGACACCTGTCGGGTGTGAGGTAAAAGCATTTACATTCTGTATAAAGTATAGAGATACAGGAGTCCGTTTTCCAAAAGCATAGTCGCTAACTACGATGCATCTTCTATGGTAGCGTCACTGCCAAATGTGAGTCGACCGTATTTGAGTCACACGTAAATGATACAGAAATACGGTGATATTTGTTGATATTCGGTCGTATTTCCGTCACATTTTAATAAGAGCTACCAAATATGCTCTTATTATTTAATTTTCCAAAATTAAAAACGTGATATGTGACAATATGCTCAACTCAAATCTACGAACTCACATTTGGCAGTCACACTACTAAGGTAGTCGCTATCATAGTTCGCAACTATGCTTTTGGGAAATAGACCCCAGTATAGTATATATGCATATGTACCATATCGATCCTGGAATGCAGCCTCGATGTCGTCAGGGAGCCCATGCCAGTCGTGGCTGATGCTGCGAGGGTAGGCCGGATCCACGCGGTTCTGGAGCGGGTCGAAGCGCCAGTAGCTGCCTGAGTGGAAGAAGTAAGTGTGGTGCTCAGCTCCCTCCTTCCAGCGCAGGGCCGCCTGGACGGGCGCCACGGTCAGCCCCAGCCTCTGCAGCCAGTCCGGCCCAGTGATCTGCTGCTCCGCATCAAACACCCAGTAGCTGTGATCTACAGCACACGATGGGGGGGGAGACAGGGGGGTCAGACTGTGTACAACACACTCATGTCACTAGTTATGGGGAACTGGGGGGGGGGTCATACACCCACATCAGTAGTAATGGGGAGTTATATATCCACATCAGTAGTAATGGGGAGTTATATATACACACATCAGTGGTTATGTGGGGGGGGGGGGGGGGGGGGTGTATGAGTCCCATTAGATCTGAGTGGAATCAATAGTGATCACATAGCTGCAACGTTCAGGAATCTCATCTACAGAAAGAACAATGATAACACATGATCGAACTAGTGCTGTGCAGTGCAACAGCACCCTCAAGTGGTGGACTCTGATCACTCCAGACGGCAAATTACTGTACATGTGTAAAGGATGTATGTGGGTGTGTGTGTGTGTGTGTGTGTGTGTGTGTGTGTGTGTGTGTGTGAACATGTCTTTATAACCATTATGTACAGTATGCATCCCTGAGAGTTTCTGTCTGTGTTCTTTATAAGTGTGTGTCTGTGTATGTGTGACCGTGAGTATGTGTTTGTGTTTATGCACACACACACGTAAGTTTTCCTGCTGTCTTGTCTGGTCATGCCCATGGAGTGACACACAGCTGGAGGGGTAAACACAGACACAGATCACTGAGGGCACAGACTCCATGAAACGCGTATTCTAACCCCAACTGCGTATTCTAACCTTGACCCCATATTTAACCGTAGCCCTGTATTCTAACCCAAACCCCGTACTCTAACCTTAACCCCATATTCTAACCCCAACAGCGTATTCTAACCCTAATCTCGTATTCTAACCCCAACCGCATATTCTAACTTTAACCCCGTATTCTAACCTTAACCCCGTATTCTAACCCTAACCCCGTATTCTAACCTTAACCCCATACAGAAGTATGTAACCCTAACCCCGTATTCTAACCCCAACCCCGTATTCTAATCTTAACCCCATATTCTAACCCCAACCCCGTATTCTAATCTTAACCCCGTATTCTAATCTTAACCCCGTATTCTAACTTAAACCCTCAATTCTCACCAATTACACTCCACCACATACACACACACACCAACTCGGTCCACCACACACCCACCCACCAACTACACCTCGCCACACACACACACACCAACTACACCCCACCACACACACACACACCAACTACACCTCACCACACACACACACACACACCAACTACACCCCACTACACACACACACACACACACACACACATACTAGTATCGTCGAAGTACACACACACACCAATCTGACCCCACCACACACCAGCCCACCCACCCAGCCAAGTGCTATTACCAGGAGAGATATAAAGCCAGCCACAACATCCCAACCACATGCAGGGCTGAGCACCCATGTGAACTCTGGCTCGATACCGAAACATATTTTAAGTTGCCATAGGATCTCACTGAATCCTGCTTGGTGGGGTCAGATTGGTGTGTGTGTGTGTGGTGGAGTGTAGTTGGTGTGTCAGTGTGCGAGTTTTCACATATATCTCCATTTTTTGAGGTCACTGAGTGCTGTCGGGAAGAGAAGAAAAAAAACTAAAACAATCAGTGTACCTGGACATGGGCCTAGAGTGTAGCGCTGTAGCTGTGTACCTGGACATGGGCCTAGAGTGTAGCGCTGTAGCTGTGTACCTGGACATGGGCCTAGAGTGTAGCGCTGTAGCTGTGTACCTGGACATGGGCCTAGAGTGTAGCGCTGTAGCTGTGTACCTGGACATGGGCGTAGAGTGTAGCGCTGTAGCTGTGTACCTGGACATGGGCCTAGAGTGTAGCGCTGTAGCTGTGTACTTGGACATGGGCCTAGAGTGTAGCGCTGTAGCTGTGTACCTGGACATGGGCCTAGAGTGTAGCGCTGTAGCTGTGTACCTGGACATGGGCCTAGAGTGTAGCGCTGTAGCTGTGTACTTGGACATGGGCCTAGAGTGTAGCGCTGTAGCTGTGTACCTGGACATGGGCCTAGAGTGTAGCGCTGTAGCTGCCTGGTTGCGTTAGCTGCTGGCTGTAGCAACTCAAGCTAGGTAAAAAACTATGTTTTCGTTTTTTTCATACCGACAGTACTCTATGTTCAATCTATGTGAACACTCGCTTTCTCCTTTAAAGCAGTTGCCATCTAAACAACCACCCAGCACCACCCTCAGAATCCCGTTCTGCCCCCACCCATCCGCATGGCAACCAGTAACCTACCCTGGAAAAACCATATGTTGCCAGATTTGTCTTCGAAGGCAGCGTCGATGCGCTGGGGAATTCCCCTCCAGTGCCTGGAGGCCAGGGCGGGGTAGCCCTCCTGCAGCCGGCCCTCTCGGATGCGCCAGGTGTAGCTTTCCTTAAAGAAGAAGAGCTCCCCACGGATCACTGACACCGCATCAAAATCAGTGTGGCACGCATCCGGCTGTCGCCACGGAAACAAGAGAAAGGGAATTTACAGAGAAATAGGTAGACGTGTGAGAAGAATAAGGGAGAGATCAGCTAGTGAACTTGGAGAAAGAGAGACACGAAAAGAGAAAGAGAGAGAGAGAGAGAGAGTTGCCTCTCACTTTTACATCAATACACTATTTAAACAAATACAACATTTGGATTTTTGAGAAAGAAAGTAGTGAATGGAATAAAGCCAAAAGAAGATATGCATGAAATTTGAGATGCGTAAATTTACATCCACTCTTAGACACTTTTATCCAAAGCAACTTACACAATGAGGAATAACATTCAAGCTGCGTTACAGAGGAGACCTTAGCGAACATTAAATACTGCTAAAACAAATACTAACACTAAAGGATGAGAGTGCAGAAGTTTAAATACTAATCAAAGTATCGTCAAAGCATTTTAATTTTGGTCAAGACCGATTTATTGGTTTGAGTTCAAGTTCATCATAATTTCAATATTATTTGACCTGTTCATTTTTATTACTGCAAATAAGACTTGGAATTTCATAATTTTAGGGACAAGGCCATTTGGCCTTCATTATCACAAAAAATAAAAAATATAAAAATAGGGCACAAAGGCCTTCAAGTAAAATGAGATGATTTACTCCCAAAATGCAGTCTTTGCATCACCGTTCCTCGAGGTCACCGAGTACTGTTGGTATGAAAAAACAAAAAAAACAATCGGTATTACCTTGCTCGAGTTGCTGCAGCCAACAGCTAAAGCTGCCAGACAGCTACAGCAGTACACTCTGGGGGCATGAAGATGAGGGTTCATGGTAAAACTGATTGTTTTCGAGGGATTTTCTGTACCGATACTAACGGAGATCCATGTGAGAAATCACTGGAATTCCCCTTTACATGTTATGGCGTAGTACTCTCCATGTGCCTGGCATTTGATCTCTACAAACTTTAAATTTAGTTGAATTTAGACAGTTTCTTCATGTCTAATGAGTAGAAAATGCATCGTTTTGTCACGTAAGGACTCTGTTCATATTGTACCTAGGCCTTTTAATGACATTAAAAGTCTATTAAGAAGCAAAAAAGGCATGTTTAGATGATGCCCCCAGACCTAGCATTGTAGATCAATGGGAGTACTGGCCATTAGCTGCAGCTACTCCAGTTCAGTAGCACCAATTTTGGTTGTTATTTTTCCTATCGACAGTACTCGGCAACATGTAGCGATCAAGATCCGTGTAGATTGCTCCTTTAATGCCAAAAGGAAAATCTATTCGAATTTGACATTCTGTGACATTCCTAAATGCTACATACTGCTACATACACCTTACCATATGTGGAGTAATCTCATTGGTCTCTGTATTTCCTGGGAGTGGAGGGGGAGGGGGAGGTGGAGCTTCTGGCCGAGGGCCGTACAGGTATTGGATGCCCTGCTTGTCATCGTCGCTGAGCTCCAATGGGTAGGAAAAGCTGTAGAAGGGGGACATGATGGCTCCAGGCTCCAGGGAGTGCTGCAGGCCCAACACATGGCCAAACTCGTGGGCCGCCACCTGCAGGAGGTCTGTGCCTGTAGACAACAGGGATGGGAGGTGACCACTCTGAGAAACGCAGAATCACATACAGCCCCCATTAACACTCATTCCCATTCCACCCACAAGAGCTATGTATATACACAAATCAAAAAGCATTCCCGTACTGATAACATAACAACGTGACATACTGTTATAGTTGGGAACTGAAGGAAAGGAGAGTAAAGAAGACCAGCGACCACCTCCTAGGAAGGCCTTAATAACTCCACTTGAGGGACTTGTGCTGCTGAGGATGACCTCAAGGTCAAAGGTGCAGTCAGCGATCTTACGCAATTTCAAGCCCATAACATTATTTGTCACATTCAGCAATCATCTCCTCACAACCCGTTAGCTGCCCATTCTGTGAGTATACTGTAAAAAAAAAAAAAAACGTCTATAGGCAGCCCAGGCTTCGAAAACCGGAAACAAACAAAGTGGGGACAGCCTGTCACCCAAACAAAAGCCAGTTTCTCTGGGAATACTGAAGGGAGGGGTGAGCTACTTCTCTGTGTGTTTCATTTGGTACTGACAACATAATCCACCCATATGCAGATGCCATATCAGCGCTAGTGTTCAGGGGCAAATGCCATATCAGTGCTAGTGTTCAGGGGCAGATGCCATATCAGCGCTAGTGTTGCATGGTGTATCGATACTAAAAAGGTATTACGATGCCTTCACGCAAAAAACGATACGATTTCCGACGTTTTTAGAATCGATACTTTATTAAAATAATAACGTTCTGTGTCTGTGTGAACTGCTGCTCTCACTGCTCCTTGCACGCATCTAGGCAAGTGGGCGTGTCCAGCAGGCAGCTCTGAGTGAGTGAGTGCGCAGGCAACGTCAACATAGTTCTTTGCCGACAGTCCTCGGCCTTGTGGATAAAACAAAAGGTGAAATCTGGAACTATTTCAGATACATCGCGAATATTGAAGGCAAGCCATCAGATACACAGAGGCCCGTTCGTAAAATATGTTTCAAAGTCATTTAAAAGCAGTAGGCTACGCATGGAACTTGGCTAAACACCTCGCAGACATATCCCAACATTTTTAAAGAGTTCAAAGAACGACAGGTTAACGAATATGCTATAGAAAACACGACTACATGGTTAGTGCCAAGTTTTTCTCTTCTGTTTTAGTCTAGCCTAAGTGAAACGAGTATGGTTCTCTGAGATAAAGCGACCCTTCCTTCATCAATTAATTTTGACGAGACATAACGAGCTGTAATCATAGGGTGCTAACGTGATGAAAGCGCAATGTTCACGCCAGAATAACATTACCATAACTTGTAAACAATCTATTTCATGTTCGGTCAGTACTACTGGTAATATTTGTCATGGCATGTTGACTGCAATTTGTTCAATAATTATTGTCCAGATGTAGGATAGGCTACCCGAAATGCGCTAATTAAAGCCCACAGCATATAATACCACCAAAGCGTGTTGAGTCCTAATAATAATAGCGGCTTATTGTTACGTGGTAGCAAATCATGTTATCAAAGAAATAGACGTCATGTAGGAATGCGCACAGATATATTGCAACAGGTAATGGTGTAGGCCTATCTGACGAAGACCTGAGTGGTGGTAACGTCGTACTTGAACACTGGGCGCAAAGAAGACTATCCTCACATTTTTCCCTTTGCAACTGTCAAAGAAATCCCATGAACACGAGAAGGCCTAGGGTAGCCTAGGCTATACTGTACATCAGATGGCCTAAAGATTAGGCCCCTCTGCATAGCATTCAGTGCAGTAGTTACAGCATGCAGTCATTTCAAAACTGACCTTGATCTAGCTTAGTTTAGCTATTTAAAGCTACTTTATTGCCAAAACACAACACAATGTAAATGAACTATAAAAATCAATAAAGGACTTAATCTCACAAAGTAGGCCTACTATTTTACTGACTATAAAAAATAATAATTATAGTCAGCGCTAGTGTTCAGGGGCAGATGCAGTGGTGGAATGTAACGAAGTACAAATCAGCATAATTGGCATTACGATCCACCCGACGTTTCCCTTGTCTACCCCGTTAAACTTCAGGCTCTCGTGTTTTGCTGAATGATATTACTCAGCAGATCACCCTAGTAGATAACCAGAATTACAGTCTGTAGAATTGTAGGTCAGAATGTAAACTGGGCCACAGATGGTAAGCACAATTGCATTAACTTAAAACTATCTAGTCGAGTATAACCTAAAACTAGCTTAATTAAAATGCCACAGCCCATACTGATTTTTCCTTTTAGAATATAGAAATTAAGAGAATAAATCATTATGCAAATACTTTTACTTTTAATACTTAAAGTACATTTAAAAGCAGGTACTTTTTACTTTTACTTAAGTAGGGTTGTCATTGTGGTACTTTTACTTTTACTAAAGTAAATATTTCTCTGTGTATTTGTACTTTTACTTAAGTACTGAGGTTCAGTACTTCCTCCACCACTGGGCAGATGCCACCATATAGAGGCAGATGTCATATCAGCGCTAGTGTTCAGGGGCAGATGCCATATCAGCGCTAGTGTTCAGGGGCAGATGCCACCATATCAGTGCTAGTGTTCAGGGGCAGATGCCATATCAGCACTAGTGTTCATATCAGTGCTAGTGTTCAGGGGCAGATGCCATATCAGCACTAGTGTTCAGAGGCAGATGCCATATCAGCGCTAGTGTTCAGGGGCAGATGTCATATCAGTGCTAGTGTTCAGGGGCAGATGTCATATCAGTGCTAGTGTTCAGGGGCAGATGCCATATCAGCGCTAATGTTCAGGGGCAGATGCCACCATATCAGTGCTAGTGTTCAGGGGCAGATGCCATATTGCTGCGAGTGTTTAGGGGCAGATGTCATATCAGCGCTAGTAATCCAGCTAATAGTCTAATAGTCCAGCACACCTAACAGGCACTTACACTTGCACTTACACCTTCTTCCCTCCTTCTACCTCCAACTCCTTCTCCTTCTGCCATCGCCATCAAAACATCATAAGAATACATAAGAGTACATATACTTATACTTCTCCACTTGACTAGTACCTAAACCAGCGTCTCCTTCAGTACACTTGACTAGTACCTAAACCTTCCTCTCCTTCAGTACACTTGACTAGTACCTAAACCAGCGTCTAATTCAGTACACTTGACTAGTACCTAAACCTTCCTCTCCTTCGGTACACTTGACAATTGTTGCACTTTCCAACTGGCCCCTATGTTCGTGACTTTTAGGTGTTTATGGCCTTGGCAAGGCTCTGCGCACACGGTTGTGCGCGCTCTCCATGCATGCAACATGCACCCTACGCATACTCAATTTTTCTGAAAGTGTTTCAGCAAAAGCAAAGCAAACGGGGGGAAAAACACAGACAAAAACATCTTCTGAATGTCGTGGAAAATGTTGGGTGTTTATTCTTGCAACAATATTCAAAGGAGCATAGTGGGGGCATAGTGAGTCTAGTGAGCTGTCTGGAAGATCCAGCAAAGTTCTTTCAGTGCTGTTGCTAAAGGTTAAGGAAGGTAAAAATAAATGATCAAGTGCAGGGACAGGCAGAAAGCCCAATGGGCTTATTTGAAACCTCCACCTAATTACTAGCAACATTTTCCATTTAATACTGAACATAATATAATACTGTAATAAAACTTCATGTGAGTTAGGGCTGCACAATTATCGCAATCGTAATCACAATATGAACCAGCGCAATTACCTAATCGCAAAAGCTACAAATAATTGTGCACAGTTAATTTTGTCACATTTCTGACTTTTATATTCATTTCATCCTCCTTCACTGTGCCACAGAAATGCACCAGGCGTGCTCACCAATCAGGGGTGACACAAATTAAAGAGACATTTGGAATATTGAACTGAAACAATTCATTAACATTCAAAAAACATATCGCAAATCGCAATCGCAATATCTGTCAGAAAAATCGCAATTAACTGACAACATCACGATAAAAATGAATGTGCTTGCATCCCTCTTTACTGTGGCCTCAGGCTGCCAGGGTGAGGGGCGGTCTTGGGACACCACTTCGGCACCATGAGCCCAGTAAGGGTTCACTATGGCTATAATAAGGGTTCACCATGGATACAAACCCCTGATTACAGTAAGGGTTCACTATGGATACAAACCTCAGATTACAGGAAGGGGTCACTATGGATACAAACCCCAGGTTAACTTACAGTAAGGGATAACTATGGGTAAAAACCCAGATTACAGTAAGGGCTAACTATGATACAAAACAGATTATCGCCACACTACATACTGCACACTAACTCAAAACCAAAACGGGTCCCGACAGTGAACGCTGGACACAAGTAGTGCAGTATCTGGAAACGAACAAGGGGCTTTAGGACCCTGTATGTCCTTCTACCCTTCGTGTATCATATTCATGCGAGGGCGAAGAAGCGGGCATCGCTCAGAGGGAATTCCTACCCATCTCATTGCCTACAGTCCAAGACTCATCATAGTCAAAATGGATGTCTCCTGCCCGGTGGGTCCGGGGGAAGAAAGCATGGGCCAGAATCCCGCCAGGACCATCAAAGGGCAGGTTATCGCCATGCCAGTATCTGTAGATGAGATCAGAGGGGGCCATGACAGAGGCCTCATGTAAGACACCTGCCTATGGTCAGGGTTAGGGTCATATAAGATCAGGGTCAGGGTTAGTGTTAAGGTCAAATATGACACCTGTCTAAGGTCAAGGTCAGCGTTAGGGTCATATAAGATATCTGCCTAAGGTTAGCGTTAGGGTCACATAAGATACCTTCCTAAAGTCTGGGATAGGATTAGGGTCATATAAGAAAACCTGTCTATGGCTGAAGAATATGCCCAGAAACATTGGTCAGATTGATATCAGGTTAACACATTGTTGACTTATGTGTACATTTTCTAAATCATGCATAATTCTGGTGAAATGTTTGAAGATATAGCATAAGTGTAGTCAATGCAGTCAATGGAGTGTAGTCTCAGGCTGCTAGCAGCCTCTGGAGCCCAAGCTATATGCCCTCTGAGGATCAGGTTGGCGGTAAGAGGGGGGGGGGCAGGCATGGCGTCCCTCGTACCTGTTGAAGTCGATGACGATGTCTGCCTCTGAGCTGTGCACCTCTGAGAAGGTCAGTGGAGTGACCTCACTCCACACTCTCAACGCCTCCTGCAGAACCCGCCGGACCTTGTCCTCGGTCATCTGCCAGGGGAAGCGCATTATCCTGGGGAAGCACACACAGCACACCACTGCAAAGGGAAGCTCTTTCACACACACACACACACGCACGCACACACACACACACACACACACACACACACACACACACAAAGCACACCACTGCAAAGGGAATCTCTTTCACACACACACACACACACACACGCACACACACACACACACACACACACACACACACACAAAGCACACCACTGAAAAGGGAAGCTCATACACACACACACACACACACATACACACACACACACACACACACACACACACACACACACACACATCACTCACCACTGCAAAGGGAATCTCTTTCACACACACACACACACAACACACACACACAGCACAACATTGCAAAGGGAAGCTCTCACACACACACACACACACACACAGGGATGTATACTCATACAGCACTAACCCTGGGAAACTATCACTGTGGTTTTAGTACCTACAGTATATCTACCAGCTGAGTCACATGATCATGGCTCTAATACACCCACAAAAGACCTCACGTAAACCAAATACACACACACACACACACACACACACACACACACACACACTCACAACCAAACACACACACACACACACAGCAATACACATCTCTCTTACTTGTAAGTGAGGTCAGTCTTTTCCCAGCGGCCTCCAAAGAGGACAAAGCGTTTCTGCCGCTGCCTTCTGCTCTTGAGCGCCCCCTGGCGTGTGGGGTAGTCTGGCACGCCACATCGCGGGCGATTAAAGGATCCCGTCTCATTCCAGTGGGGGGCGCTGCTCCAGACTGGTGACTTGAGCGTGTCCTGAGGATGGGGCTCGTGCCCTCTCTTCTTCAGGCTCGGGGTGCCAGGGCTCTGAGGCCAAGCTGCAGACTGAGAGAGAGATTGGCACAGCGTTACCATGACAGGTCAGTGCTGTATCTTTCATATTGTACTTCAGGAACCTATCAGGGCTTTTGTCTTCATTCCGCAACCAGAGCTAGCTGATAACAGAGTTATCCTGTCTACTGTGGGCATGTTCAGCGAGAACTGGCTGTTAACGGACTTCTCCTGTTTTCTGTGGGCATGTTCAGCCAGAACTGGCTGTTAAAGTGCCCATATTATGAAAAAATCCCTTTTTCTGGGATTTGATGTGTTATTGTGTGTCTCTGGTGCTTCCACACGCATACAAACTTGGAAAAAAAACACCCATGCTGTTTTGAGTGAGATAAGGGTTTCTGGATGTATCCTGCCTTCAGCCTCCAGGGTGAGCTGGTCAAAATCGGCAAGGCTTTTGACGTCACAAGCCGAAACATTTCAATATTCCCACCCACCACCTCCTTTTAGGGCAATTACGTTACGTGGATATAATGGAAACCTATGGAACTGCATCGAAGTGGGCAGGGAAAAGGATTTATACTTACTAAATCGTTGAACAAACGTGAATAAAAGGCACAAAATAAGGTTGGTGTAAGAGTTATCTGTTTGTTCATGGGATTCATTCTAATTCCATCACTTACATATTTCCTACAACTAGGTGAGATAGCTAAGCTTATGTTATAGGCTACTGAAGTTCCACTGTTAGATAGCTAGCTAGCAAGCTAACCGTTTTACATAGATTATGGTAGGCTAAGTGTTAGCTACGGGCTATACTATGTAAAACGAAGGTGTAGTAGATGTTAGGGGATTTTGAATTGGCGTGTTTCAGACGTTGCATAATCAACACCCCACCTCTCCACACCAAGCCTACAAGTTCAACTGTTTTTTAAGCCTACATATCTCAGAAAATAATGTAGATACAAGCTTAAACCTTTGCACAGTAGTTGTTGGGTAATATTTACCATTATTGACATAAAGTATGAAGCAAAGCCAAGATGGTCAGGCTAGGCTGGAGGCATTTGTTGATTTGGCACGAATGAGCCTGGTAAAAGTTAATGGAGTGGGGCGTGGGTAAGTGAGCAGCAGCTCATTAATATGTAATGAGCAGCAGAAACAGCACACTTTGACAGGGACTGAAAAAGAGTGTAATAGAGGTAGGTAAGAATCTTTTCCTACAAGCTATTTCCAGCAAACAACTTCAGAAACATGTTTTCTGGAACTCATAGACCTATTTTAACTTGTTGAAAAATAGTCATAATATGGGCACTTTAACAGACTTCTCCTGTCTACTGTAGGCATGTGCAACCATAGATTTGTATACAGCCTCATATAGAAGCTGTGAAGAGTTTCAATGAGATTAAATGATTTCCACATTCGTTACACACCTCAGGTCACGTAAGGCTGTTCTGTTTCAGCACTTCTTGTCACATAGCACTCACATATGTACATCAAGGAGTGTGTGTACTCACATACTTCAGTACATATAGATTAGTATGCGTAGCCACATACTT
Source organism: Alosa sapidissima (assembly GCF_018492685.1). Classification (NCBI taxonomy): domain Eukaryota; kingdom Metazoa; phylum Chordata; class Actinopteri; order Clupeiformes; family Clupeidae; genus Alosa; species Alosa sapidissima. Next base: position 29,645,721 of record NC_055964.1, on the reverse strand, counting down.
CAGTACATATAGATTAGTATGTGTACTCACATACTTCAGTACATGTAGATTAGTATGTGTACTTCAGTACATATAGATGAGTATGTGTTCTCACAGTCTAGTCACATATAGATGAGTATGCATACTCAGTCTAGTCACATATAGATGAGTATGTGTTCTCACAGTCTACTCACATATAGATGAGTATGTGTACTCACAGTCTAGTCACATATAAATGAGTATGTGTACTCAGTCTAGTCACATATAGATGAGTATACTCAGTCTAGTCACATAAAGATGAGTATGTGTATAAACATAATTCAGTCACATATAGATGAGTATGCATACTCAGTCTAGTCACATATAGACAAGTATGTGTACTCAGTCTAGTCACATATAGATGAGTATGTGTACTCACATGTACAGTAGATGAGTATGTGTTCTCACAGTCTACTCACATATAGATGAGTGTGTATACTCAGTCTAGTCACATATAGATGAGTACTTATACACAGTCTAGTCACATATAGATGAGTGTGTATACTCAGTCTAGTCACATATAGATGAGTACTTATACACAGTCTAGTCACATATAGATGAGTATGTATACTCAGTCTAGTCACATATAGATGAGTACTTATACACAGTCTAGTCACATATAGATGAGTACTTATACACAGTCTAGTCACATATAGATGAGTGTGTATACTCAGTCAAGTCACATACAGATGAGTAAGTGTATAAACATAATTCAGTCGCATATAGATGAGTATGTGTACTCACAGTCTAGTAACATATAGATGTGTATGTATACTCAGTCTAGTCGCATATAGATGAGTATGTATACACAGTCTAGTCGCATTTAAATTAGTGTGTATACTCAGTCTAGTCACATATAGATGAGTATGTGTTCTCACAGTCTACTCACATATAGATGTGTATGTATACTCAGTCTAGTCGCATATAGATGAGTATGTATACACAGTCTAGTCGCATATAGATGAGTGTGTATACTCAGTCTAGTCACATATAGATGAGTATGTGTTCTCACAGTCTACTCACATATAGATGTGTATGTATACTCAGTCTAGTCGCATATAGATGGGTATGTATACACAGTCTAGTCGCATATAGATGAGCACTTACACACATATATGTATACTCAG